>NW_027476756.1:0-144924 GCF_051020955.1 Megalopta genalis
AGATTTGAAGATAAATCATGTGTTTCGCTTGGATTTGAATGTAACTCATCTGTTTCGCATGCTGTTGAAGCTAAATCATGTATATCACAAGTATTTGAAGCTAAACCATTTGCTTCGCATGGATTCGAAGATAAGCCTTCCACTTCGCATTGATTTGATGCTAAATCATGTGTTTCGCAAGGATTTGAAGCTAACTCGTTTTTTTCGCATGCTGTTGAAGCTAACTCAAGTGTATCAAAAGTATTTGAAGCTAAACCATTTGCTTCGCATGGATTCGAAGATCAGCCTCCTACTTCGCATTGATTTGAAGCTAAATCAGTTCTTTCGCATGGATTTGAAGATAACTCATTTGTTTCGCATGCTGTTGAAGCTAAATCATGTATATCACAAGTATTTGAAGCTAAACCATTTGCTTCGCATGGATTCGAAGATCAGCCTTCTACTTCGCATTGATTTGATGCTAAATCATGTGTTTCGCATGGATTTGAAGCTAACTCGTTTGTTACGCATGCTATTGAAGCTAAATCATGTATATCACAAGTATTTGAAGCTATATAATACGTTTCGCATGGATGCCAAGATAACCCTTCTAATTCGCATTGATTTGAAGCTAAATCATGTGTTTCGCATGGATTTGAAGCTAACTCGTTTGTTTCGCATGCTGTTGAAGCTAAATCATGTATATCACAAGTATTTGAAGCTAAACCATTTGTTACGCATGGATTCGAAGATCAGCCTTCTACTTCGCATTGATTTGATGCTAAATCATGTGTTTCGCATGGATTTGAAGCTAACGCGTTTGTTTCGCATGCTGTTGAAGCTAAATCATGTATATCACAAGTATTTGAAGCTAAACCATTTGTATCGCATGGGATCGAAGCTAAGCCTTCTACTTCGCATTGATTTGAGGTTAAATCACGTGTTTCGCTTGGTTTTGAAGCTAACTCGTTTGTTTCGCATGCTGTTGAATCTAAATCATGTATATCACAAGTATTTGAAGCTAAACCATTTGTTTCGCATTTATTCGAAGCTAAGCCTTCTACTTCGCATTGATTTGAGGCTAAATCATGTGTTTCGCTTGGTTTTGAAGCTAACTCGTTTTTTTTCGCATGCAGTTGTAGCTAAATCATGTATATCACAAGTATTTGAAGCTAAACCATTTGTTTCGCATGGATTCGAAGATAAGCCTTCTACTTCGTATTGATTTTAATCTAAATCATGTGTTTCGCATGGATTTAAAGCAAACTCGTTTGTTTCGCATGCAGTTGAAGCTGAATCATGTATATCACAAGTATTTGAAGCTAAACTATTCGTTTCGCATGGATTCGAAGATAAGCCTTCTACTTCGCATTGATTTGAAGCTAAATCATGTGTTTCGCATGGATTATAGGCTAACTCGTTTGTTTCGCATGCAGTTGAAGCTGAATCATGTATATCACAAGTATTTGAAGCTAAACCATTTGCTTCGCATGGATTCGAAGTTCAGCCATCTACTTCGCATTGATTTGATGCTAAATCATGTGTTTCGCATGGATTTCATGCTAACTCGTCTGTTTCGCTTGCTGTTGAAGCTAAATCATGTATATAACAAGTATTTGAAGCTATATCATACGTTTCGCATGCATTCCAAGATAACCCTTCTAATTCGCATTGATTTGAAGATAAATCATGTGTTTCGCTTGGATTTGAAGATAACTCGATTGTTTCGCATGCTGTTGGAGCTAAATCATGAATATCACTAGTATTTGAAGCTAAACCATTTGTTACGCATGGATTCGGAGATCAGCCTTCTACTTAGCATTGATTTGATGCTAAATCATGTGTTTCGCTTGGTTTTGAAGCTATCTCGTTTGTTTCGCATGCTGTTGAAGCTAAATCATGTATATCACAAGTAGTTGAAGCTAAACCATTTGTTTCGCATTTATTCGAAGCTAAGCCTTCTACTTCGCATTGATTTGAGGCTAAATCATGTGTTTCGCTTGGTTTTGAAGCTAACTCGTTTTTTTTCGCATGCAGTTGTAGCTAAATCATGTATATCACAAGTATTTGAAGCTAAACCATTTGTTTCGCATGGATTCTAAGATAAGCCTTCTACTTCGTATTGATTTTAATCTAAATCATGTGTTTCGCATGGATTTAAAGCAAACTCGTTTGTTTCGCATGCAGTTGAAGCTGAATCATGTATATCACAAGTATTTGAAGCTAAACTATTCGTTTCGCATGGATTCGAAGATAAGCCTTCCACTTCGCATTGATTTGATGCTAAATCATGTGTTTCGCAAGGATTTGAAGCTAACTCGTTTGTTGCGCATGCTGTTGAAGCTAACTCAAGTGTATCACAAGTATTTGAAGCTAAACCATTTGCTTCGCATGGATTCGAAGATCAGCCTTCTACTTCGCATTGATTTGAAGCTAAATCATGTGTTCCGCATGCATTTTAAGCTAACTCGTTTGTTTCGCATGCAGTTGAAGCTAAATCATGTATATCACAAGTATTTGAAGCTAAACCATTTGATTCCCTTGGTTTTGAAGCTAAGCTTTCTACTTCGCATTGATTTGAAGATAAATCATGTGTTTCGCTTGGATTTGAAGATAACTCATTTGTTTCGCATGCAGTTGAAGCTGAATCATGTATATCACAAGTATTTGAAGCTAAACTATTCGTTTCGCATGGATTCGAAGATAAGCCTTCCACTTCGCATTGATTTGATGCTAAATCATGTGTTTCGCAAGGATTTGAAGCTAACTCGTTTGTTGCGCATGCTGTTGAAGCTAACTCAAGTGTATCACAAGTATTTGAAGCTAAACCATTTGCTTCGCATGGATTCGAAGATCAGCCTTCTACTTCGCATTGATTTGAAGCTAAATCATGTGTTCCGCATGGATTTTAAGCTAACTCGTTTGTTTCGCATGCAGTTGAAGCTAAATCATGTATATCACAAGTATTTGAAGCTAAACCATTTGATTCCCTTGGTTTTGAAGCTAAGCTTTCTACTTCGCATTGATTTGAAGATAAATCATGTGTTTCGCTTGGATTTGAAGATAACTCGTTTGTTTCGCATGCTGTTGAAGCTAAATCATGTATATCACAAGTATTTGAAGCTATATCATACGTTTCGCAAGGATTCCAAGATAACCCTCCTAATTCGCATAGATTTGAAGATAAATCATGTGTTTCGATTGGATTTGAATATAACTCATTTGTTTCGCATGCTGTTGAAGCTAAATCATGTATATCACAAGTATTTGAAGCTAAACCATTTGCATCGCATGGACTCGAAGATCAGCCTTCTACTTGCATTGATTTGAAGCTAAATCATGCGTTCCGCATGGCTTTTAAGCTAACTCGTTTGTTTCGCATGCAGTTGAAGCTAAATCATGTATATCACAAGTATTTGAAGCTAAACCATTTGTTTCGCATGGATTCGAAGATAAGCCTTCTACTTCGCCGTGATTTTAATCTAAATCATGTGTTTCGCAAGGATTTGAAGCTTACTCGTTTGTTTCGCATGCTGTTGAAGCTAAATCATGTATATCACAAGTATTTGAAGCTAAACCATTTGTTTCGCATGGATACGAAGATAACCCTTCTACTTCGCATTGATTTGAAGCTAAATCATGTGTTTCGCATGGATTATAAGCTAACTCGTTTGTTTCGCATGCAGTTGAAGCTAAATCGTGTATATCACAAGTATTTGAAGCTAAACCATTTGTTTCGCATGGATTCGAATATAAGCCTTCTACTTCGCATTGATTTTAATCTAAATCATGTGTTTCGCATGGATTTGAAGCTTACTCGTTTGTTTCGCATGGTGTTGAAGCTAAATCATGTATATCACAAGTATTTGAAGCTAAACCATTTGTTTCGCATGGATACGAAGATAACCTTTCTACTTCGCATTGATTTGAGGCTAAATCATGTGTTTCGCATGGATTATAAGCTAACTCGTTTGTTTCGCATGCAGTTGAAGCTAAATCGTGTACATCACAAGTATTTGAAGCTAAACCATTTGTTTCGCATGGATTCGAAGACAAGCCTTCTACTTCGCATTGATTTTAATCTAAATCATGTGTTTCGCATGGATTTGAAGCTAACTCGTTTGTTTCGCATGCAGTTGAAGCTGAATCATGTATATCACAAGTATTTGAAGCTAAACTATTCGTTTCGCATGGATTCGAAGATAAGCCTTCTACTTCGCATTGATTTGAAGCTAAATCATGTGTTTCGCATGGATTATAGGCTAACTCGTTTGTTTCGCATGCAGTTGAAGCTGAATCATGTATATCACAAGTATTTGAAGCTAAACCATTTGCTTCGCATGGATTCGAAGATCAGCCATCTACTTCGCATTGATTTGATGCTAAATCATGTGTTTCGCATGGATTTCATGCTAACTCGTCTGTTTCGCTTGCTGTTGAAGCTAAATCATGTATATAACAAGTATTTGAAGCTATATCATACGTTTCGCATGCATTCCAAGATAACCCTTCTAATTCGCATTGATTTGAAGATAAATCATGTGTTTCGCTTGGATTTGAAGATAACTCGATTGTTTCGCATGCTGTTGGAGCTAAATCATGAATATCACTAGTATTTGAAGCTAAACCATTTGTTACGCATGGATTCGGAGATCAGCCTTCTACTTAGCCTTGATTTGATGCTAAATCATGTGTTTCGCTTGGTTTTGAAGCTATCTCGTTTGTTTCGCATGCTGTTGAAGCTAAATCATGTATATCACAAGTATTTGAAGCTAAACCATTTGTTTCGCATTTATTCGAAGCTAAGCCTTCTACTTCGCATTGATTTGAGGCTAAATCATGTGTTTCGCTTGGTTTTGAAGCTAACTCGTTTTTTTTCGCATGCAGTTGTAGCTAAATCATGTATATCACAAGTATTTGAAGCTAAACCATTTGTTTCGCATGGATTCTAAGATAAGCCTTCTACTTCGTATTGATTTTAATCTAAATCATGTGTTTCGCATGGATTTAAAGCAAACTCGTTTGTTTCGCATGCAGTTGAAGCTGAATCATGTATATCACAAGTATTTGAAGCTAAACTATTCGTTTCGCATGGATTCGAAGATAAGCCTTCCACTTCGCATTGATTTGATGCTAAATCATGTGTTTCGCAAGGATTTGAAGCTAACTCGTTTGTTGCGCATGCTGTTGAAGCTAACTCAAGTGTATCACAAGTATTTGAAGCTAAACCATTTGCTTCGCATGGATTCGAAGATCAGCCTTCTACTTCGCATTGATTTGAAGCTAAATCATGTGTTCCGCATGGATTTTAAGCTAACTCGTTTGTTTCGCATGCAGTTGAAGCTAAATCATGTATATCACAAGTATTTGAAGCTAAACCATTTGATTCCCTTGGTTTTGAAGCTAAGGTTTCTACTTCGCATTGATTTGAAGATAAATCATGTGTTTCGCTTGGATTTGAAGATAACTCATTTGTTTCGCATGCAGTTGAAGCTGAATCATGTATATCACAAGTATTTGAAGCTAAACTATTCGTTTCGCATGGATTCGAAGATAAGCCTTCCACTTCGCATTGATTTGATGCTAAATCATGTGTTTCGCAAGGATTTGAAGCTAACTCGTTTGTTGCGCATGCTGTTGAAGCTAACTCAAGTGTATCACAAGTATTTGAAGCTAAACCATTTGCTTCGCATGGATTCGAAGATCAGCCTTCTACTTCGCATTGATTTGAAGCTAAATCATGTGTTCCGCATGGATTTTAAGCTAACTCGTTTGTTTCGCATGCAGTTGAAGCTAAATCATGTATATCACAAGTATTTGAAGCTAAACCATTTGATTCCCTTGGTTTTGAAGCTAAGCTTTCTACTTCGCATTGATTTGAAGATAAATCATGTGTTTCGCTTGGATTTGAAGATAACTCATTTGTTTCGCATGCTGTTGAAGCTAAATCATGTATATCACAAGTATTTGAAGCTAAACCATTTGCTTCGCATGGATTCGAAGATCAGCATTCTACTTCGCATTGATTTGATGCTAAATCATGTGTTTCGCATGGATTTGAAGCTAACTCGGTTGTTTCGCATGCTGTTGAAGCTAAATCATGTATATCACAAGTATTTGAAGCTATATCATACGTTTCGCATGCATTCCAAGATAACCCTTCTAATTCGCATTGATTTGAAGATAAATCATGTGTTTCGCTTGGATTTGAAGATAACTCGATTGTTTCGCATGCTGTTGAAGCTAAATCATGTATATCACAAGTATTTGAAGCTAAACCATTTGCTTCGCATGGATTCGAAGATCAGCCTTCTACTTCGCATTGATTTGATGCTAAATCATGTGTTTCGCATGGATTTGAAGCTAACTCGTTTGTTTCGCATGCTGTTGA
The DNA here is from genome assembly GCF_051020955.1 of Megalopta genalis. NCBI lineage: Eukaryota > Metazoa > Arthropoda > Insecta > Hymenoptera > Halictidae > Megalopta > Megalopta genalis. Next base: position 6,371 of record NW_027476756.1, read on the forward strand.
AGCTAAATCATGTATATCACAAGTATTTGAAGCTATACCATACGTTTGGCATGGATTCCAAGATAACCCTACTAATTCGCATTGATTTGAATCTAAATCATGTGTTTCGCATGGATTTGAAGCTAACTCGTTTGTTTCGCATGCTGTTGAAGCTAAATCATGTATATCACAAGTATTTGAAGCTAAACTATTTGTATCGGATGGGATCGAAGATAAGCCTCCTACTTCGCATTGATTTGAAGCTAAATCATGTGTTTCGCATGGATTTGAAGTTAACTCGTTTTTATCGCATGCTGTTGAAGCTAAATCATATATATCACAAGTATTTGAAGCTAAACCATTTGTTTCGCATTTATTCGAAGCTAAGCCTTCTACTTCGCATTGTTTTGTGGCTAAATCATGTGTTTCGCTTGGTTTTGAAGGTAACTCGTTTTTTTGCATGCAGTTGTAGCTAAATCATGTATATCACAAGTATTTGCAGCTAAACCATTTGTTTCGCATCGATACGAAGATAACCCTTCTACTTCGCATTGATTGGAAGCTAAATCATGTGTTTCGCATGGATTTGAACCTGACTCGTTTATTTCGCATGCTGTTGAAGCTAAATCATGTATATCACAAGTATAAGAAGCTATATCATACGTTTCTCATGGATTCCAAGATAACCCTTCTAATTCGCATTAATTTGAATCTAAATCATGTGTTTCGCATGGATTTGAAGCTAACTCGTTTGTTTCGCATGCTGTTGAAGCTAAATCATGTAATCACAAGTATTTGCAGCTAAACCATTTGTTACGCATGGATTCGAAGATCAGCCTTCTACTTCGCATTGATTTGAAGATAAATCATGTGTTTCCTATGGATTTGAATCTAACTCGTTTATTTCGCATGCTGTTGAAGCTAAATCATGTATATCACAAGTATAAGAAGCTAATCCGTTTGTTTCGCATGGATTCGAAGATAAGCCTTCTACTTCGCATTGATTTGAAGCTAAATCATGTGTTTCGCATGGATCTGAATATAACTCATTTGTTTCGCATGCTGTTGAAGCTAACTCAAGTGTATCAAAAGTATTTGAAGCTAAACCATTTGCTTCGCATGGATTCGAAGATCAGCCATCTACTTCGCATTGATTTGAAGCTAAATCATGTGTTCCGCATGGATTTTAAGCTAACTCGTTTGTTTCGCATGCAGTTGAAGCTAAATCATGTATATCACAAGTATTTGAAGCTAAACCATTTGATTCCCATGGTTTTGAAGCTAAGCTTTCTACTTCGCATTGATTTGAAGATAAATCATGTGTTTCGCTTGGATTTGAAGATAACTCATTTGTTTCGCATGCTGTTGAAGCTAAATCATGTATATCACAAGTATTTGAAGCTAAACCATTTGTTTCGCATGGATTCGAAGATAAGCCTTCTACTTCGCATTGATTTGAAGCTAAATCATGTGTTTCGCATGGATTTGAAGCTAACTCGTTTGTTTCGCATGCTGTTGAAGCTAAATCATGTATATCACAAGTATTTGAAGCTAAACCATTTGCTTCGCATGGATTCGAAGATCAGCCTTCTACTTGCATTGATTTGAAGCTAAATCATGTGTTCCGCATGGCTTTTAAGCTAACTCGTTTGTTTCGCATGCAGTTGAAGCTAAATCATGTATATCACAAGTATTTGAAGCTATATCATACGTTTGGCATGGATTCCAAGATAACCCTACTAATTCGCATTGATTTGAATCTAAATCATGTGTTTCGCATGGATTTGAAGCTAACTCGTTTGTTTCGCATGCTGTTGAAGATAAATCATATATGTCACAAGTATTTGAAGCTAAACCATTTGTTACGCATGGATTCGAAGATCAGCCTTCTACTTAGCATTGATTTGATGCTAAATCATGTGTTTCGCATGGATTTGAAGCTAACTCGTTTGTTTCGCATGCTGTTGAAGCTAAATCATGTATATCACAAGTATTTGAAGCTAAACTATTTGTATCGGATGGGATCGAAGATAAGCCTCCTACTTCGCATTGATTTGAAGCTAAATCATGTGTTTCGCATGGATTTGAATCTGACTCGTTTATTTCGCATGTTGTTGAAGCTAAATCACGTATATCACAAGTATAAGAAGCTATATCATACGTTTCGCATGGATTCCAAGATAACCCTTCTAATTCGCATTAATTTGAATCTAAATCATGTGTTTCGCATGGATTTGAAGCTAACTCGTTTGTTTCGCATGCTGTTGAAGCTAAATCATGTAATCACAAGTATTTGCAGCTAAACCATTTGTTACGCATGGATTCGAAGATCAGCCTTCTACTTCGCATTGATTTGAAGATAAATCATGTGTTTCCTATGGATTTGAATCTAACTCGCTTATTTCGCATGCTGTTGAAGCTAAATCATGTATATCACAAGTATAAGAAGCTAATCCGTTTGTTTCGCATGGATTCGAAGATAAGCCTTCTACTTCGCATTGATTTGAAGCTAAATCATGTGTTTCGCATGGATCTGAATATAACTCATTTGTTTCGCATGCTGTTGAAGCTAACTCAAGTGTATCAAAAGTATTTGAAGCTAAACCATTTGCTTCGCATGGATTCGAAGATCAGCCATCTACTTCGCATTGATTTGAAGCTAAATCATGTGTTCCGCATGGATTTAGAAGCTAACTCGTTTGTTTCGCATGCAGTTGAAGCTAAATCATGTATATCACAAGTATTTGAAGCTAAACCATTTGATTCCCATGGTTTTGAAGCTAAGCTTTCTACTTCGCATTGATTTGAAGATAAATCATGTGTTTCGCTTGGATTTGAAGATAACTCATTTGTTTCGCATGCTGTTGAAGCTAAATCATGTATATCACAAGTATTTGAAGCTAAACCATTTGTTTCGCATGGATTCGAAGATAAGCCTTCTACTTCGCATTGATTTGAAGCTAAATCATGTGTTTCGCATGGATTTGAAGCTAACTCGTTTGTTTTGCATGCTGTTGAAGCTAAATCATGTATATCACAAGTATTTGAAGCTAAACCATTTGCTTCGCATGGATTCGAAGATCAGCCTTCTACTTGCATTGATTTGAAGCTAAATCATGTGTTCCGCATGGCTTTTAAGCTAACTCGTTTGTTTCGCATGCAGTTGAAGCTAAATCATGTATATCACAAGTATTTGTAGCTATATCATACGTTTGGCATGGATTCCAAGTTAACCCTACTAATTCGCATTGATTTGAATCTAAATCATGTGTTTCGCATGGATTTGAAGCTAACTCGTTTGTTTCGCATGCTGTTGAAGATAAATCATATATGTCACAAGTATTTGAAGCTAAACCATTTGTTACGCATGGATTCGAAGATCAGCCTTCTACTTAGCATTGATTTGATGCTAAATCATGTGTTTCGCATGGATTTGAAGCTAACTCGTTTGTTTCGCATGCTGTTGAAGCTAAATCATGTATATCACAAGTATTTGAAGCTAAACTATTTGTATCGGATGGGATCGAAGATAAGCCTCCTACTTCGCATTGATTTGAAGCTAAATCATGTGTTTCGCATGGATTTGAAGCTAACTCGTTTTTATCGCATGCTGTTGAAGCTAAATCATATATATCACAAGTATTTGAAGCTAAACCATTTGTTTCGCATTTATTCGAAGCTAAGCCTTCTACTTCGCATTGATTTGAGGCTAAATCATGTGTTTCGCTTGGTTTTGAAGGTAACTCGTTTTTTTTGCATGCAGTTGTAGCTAAATCATGTATATCACAAGTATTTGCAGCTAAACCATTTGTTTCGCATCGATACGAAGATAACCCTTCTACTTCGCATTGATTTGAAGCTAAATCATGTGTTTCGCATGGATTTGAATCTGACTCGTTTATTTCGCATGCTGTTGAAGCTAAATCATGTATATCACAAGTATAAGAAGCTATATCATACGTTTCGCATGGATTCCAAGATAACCCTTCTAATTCGCATTGATTTGAATCTAAATCATGTGTTTCGCATGGATTTGAAGCTAACTCGTTTGTTTCGCATGCTGTTGAAGCTAAATCATGTAATCACAAGTATTTGCAGCTAAACCATTTGTTACGCATGGATTTGAAGATCAGCCTCCTACTTCGCATTGATTTGAAGATAAATCATGTGTTTCCTATGGATTTGAATCTAACTCGTTTATTTCGCATGCTGTTGAAGCTAAATCATGTATATCACAAGTATAAGAAGCTAATCCGTTTGTTTCGCATGGATTCGAAGATAAGCCTTCTACTTCGCATTGATTTGAAGCTAAATCATGTGTTTCGCGTGGATCTGAATCTAACTCGTTTGTTTCGGATGCTGTTGAAGCTAAATCATGTGTATCACAAGTATTTGAAGCTATATCATTTGTTTCGCATGGATTCGAAGATAACCCTTCTAATTCGCATTGATTTGAGGATAAATCATGATTTTCGCTTGGATTTGAAGCTAACTCGTTTTTTTCGCTAGTAGTTGAAGCTAAATCATGCATATCACAAGTATTTGAAGCTAAACCATTTGGTTCGCATTTATTCAAAGCTAAGCCTTCTACTTCGCATTGATTTGAGGCTAAATCATGTGTTTCGCTTGGTTTTGAAGCTAACTCGTTTTTTTCGCATGCAGTTGTATCTAAATCATGTATATCACAAGTATTTGTAGCTAAACCATTTGTTTCGCATGGATTCGAAGATAAGCCTTCTACTTCGCATTGATTTTAATCTAAATCATTTGTTTCGCATGGATTTGAAGCTAACTCGTTTGTTTCGCATGCAGTTGAAGCTGAATCATGTATATCACAAGTATTTGAAGCTAAACTATTCGTTTCGCATGGATTCGAAGATAAGCCTTCCACTTCGCATTGATTTGAAGATATATCATGTGTTTCGCTTGGATTTGAATATAACTCATTTGTTTCGCATGCTGTTGAAGCCAACTCAAGTGTATCAAAAGTATTTGAAGCTAAACCATTTGCTTCGCATGGATTCGAAGATCAGCCATCTACTTCGCATTGATTTGAAGCTAAATCATGTGTTCCGCATGGATTTGAAGCTAACTCGTTTTTATCGCATGCTGTTGAAGCTAAATCATGAATATCACAAGTATTTGAAGCTAAACCATTTGTATCGCATGGGATCGAAGATAAGCCTCCTACTTCGCATTGGTTTGAAGCTAAATCATGTGTTTCGTATGGATTTGAAGCTAACTCGTTTGTTTCGCATGCTGTTGAAGCTAAATCATATATATCACAAGTATTTGAAGCTAAACCGTTTGTTTCGCATTTATTCGAAGCTAAGCCTTCTACTTCGCATTGATTTGAGGCTAAATCATGTGTTTCGCTTGGTTTTGAAGCTAACTCGTTTTTTTCGCATGCAGTTGTAGCTAAATCATGTATATCACAAGTATTTGAAGCTACACCATTTGCTTCGCATGGATTCGAAGATCAGCCTCCTACTTCGCATTGATTTGAAGCTAAATCAGTTGTTTCGCATGGATTTGAAGATAACACATTTGTTTCGCATGCTGTTGAAGCTAAATCATGTATATCACAAGTATTTGAAGCTAAACCATTTGTATCGCATGGGATCGAAGATAAGCCTCCTACTTCGCATTGATTTGAAGCTAAATCATGTGTTTCGCATGGATTTGAAGCTAACTCGATTGTTTCGCATGCTGTTGAAGCTAACTCATGTATATCACAAGTATTTGAAGCTAAACCATTTGTTACGCATGGATTCGAAGATCAGCCTTCTACTTAGCATTGATTTGATGCTAAATCATGTGTTTCGCATGGATTTGAAGCTAACTCGTTTGTTTCGCATGCTGTTGAAGCTAAATCATATATATCACAAGTATTTGAAGCTAAACCATTTGTTTCGCATTTATTCGAAAGCTAAGCCTACTACTTCGCATTGATTTGAGGCTAAATCATGTGTTTCGCTAGGTTTTGAAGCTAACTCGTTTTTTTCGCATGCTGTTGAAGCTAAATCATGTATATCACAAGTATTTGAAGCTATATCATACGTTTCGCATGGATTCCAAGACAACCCTTCTAATTCGCATTGATTTGAAGCTAAATCATGTGTTTCGCATGGATTTGAAGCTAACACGTTTTTTTCGCATGCAGTTGTAGCTAAATCATGTATATCACAAGTATTTGAAGCTAAACCATTTGTTTCGCATGCATTCGAAGATAAGCCTTCTACTTCGCTTTGATTTTAATCTAAATCATGTGTTTCGCATGGATTTAAAGCTAACTCGTTTGTTTCGCATGCAGTTGAAGCTGAATCATGTATATCACAAGTATTTGAAGCTAAACCATTCGTTTCGCATGGATTCGAAGATAAGCCTTCCACTTCGCATTGATTTGATGCTAAATCATGTGTTTCGCAATGATTTGAAGCTAACTCGTTTTTTTCGCATGCTGTTGAAGCTAACTCAAGTGTATCAAAAGTATTTGAAGCTAAACCATTTGCTTCGCATGGATTCGAAGATCAGCCTCCTACTTCGCATTGATTTGAAGCTAAATCAGTTCTTTCGCATGGATTTGAAGATAACTCATTTGTTTCGCATGCTGTTGAAGCTAAATCATGTATATCACAAGTATTTGAAGCTAAACTATTCGTTTCGCATGGATTCGAAGATAAGCCTTCCACTTCGCATTGATTTGATGCTAAATCATGTGTTTCGCAAGGATTTGAAGCTAACTCGTTTGTTTCGCATGCTATTGAAGCTAAATCATGTATATCACAAGTATTTGAAGCTAAACCATTTGCTGCGCATGGATTCGAAGATCAGCCTTCTACTTCGCATTGATTTGAAGCTAAATCATGTGTTCCGCATGGATTTTAAGCTAACTCGTTTGTTTCGCATGCAGTTGAAGCTAAATCATGTATATCACAAGTATTTGAAGCTAAACCATTTGATTCCCTTGGTTTTGAAGCTAAGCTTTCTACTTCGCATTGATTTGAAGATAAATCATGTGTTTCGCTTGGATTTGAAGATAACTCATTTGTTTCGCATGCTATTGAAGCTAAATCATGTATATCACAAGTATTTGAAGCTATATAATACGTTTCGCATGGATGCCAAGATAACCCTTCTAATTCGCATTGATTTGAGGATAAATCATGATTTTCGCTTGGATTTGAAGCTAACTCGTTTTTTTCGCTAGTAGTTGACGCTAAATCATGCATATCACAAGTATTTGAAGCTAAACCATTTGTTACGCATGGATTCGAAGATCAGCCTTCTACTTCGCATTGATTTGAAGCTAAATCATGTGTTTCGCATGGATTTGAAGCTAACTCGTTTTTATCGCATGCTGTTGAAGCTAAATCATATATATCACAAGTATTTGAAGCTAAACCATTTGTTCCGCATTTATTCGAAGCTAAGCCTTCTACTTCGCATTGATTTGAGGCTAAATCATGTCTTTCGCTTGGTTTTGAAGGTAACTCGTTTTTTTTTGCATGCAGTTGTAGCTAAATCATGTATATCACAAGTATTTGCAGCTAAACCATTTGTTTCGCATCGATACGAAGATAACCCTTCTACTTCGCATTGATTTGAAGCTAAATCATGTGTTTCGCATGGATTTGAATCTGACTCGTTTATTTCGCATGCTGTTGAAGCTAAATCATGTATATCACAAGTATAAGAAGCTATATCATACGTTTCGCATGGATTCCAAGATAACCCTTCTAATTCGCATTGATTTGAATCTAAATCATGTGTTTCGCATGGATTTGAAGCTAACTCGTTTGTTTCGCATGCTGTTGAAGCTAAATCATGTATATCACAAGTATAAGAAGCTATATCATACGTTTCGCATGGATTCCAAGATAACCCTTCTAATTCGCATTGATTTGAATCTAAATCATGTGTTTCGCATGGATTTGAAGCTAACTCGTTTGTTTCGCATGCTGTTGAAGCTAAATCATGTAATCACAAGTATTTGCAGCTAAACCATTTGTTACGCATGGATTTGAAGATCAGCCTCCTACTTCGCATTGATTTGAAGATAAATCATGTGTTTCCTATGGATTTGAATCTAACTCGTTTATTTCGCATGCTGTTGAAGCTAAATCATGTGTATCACAAGTATTTGAAGCTATATCATTTGTTTCGCATGGATTCGAAGATAACCCTTCTAATTCGCATTGATTTGAGGATAAATCATGATTTTCGCTTGGATTTGAAGCTAACTCGTTTTTTTCGCTAGTAGTTGAAGCTAAATCATGCATATCACAAGTATTTGAAGCTAAACCATTTGGTTCGCATTTATTCAAAGCTAAGCCTTCTACTTCGCATTGATTTGGGGCTAAATCATGTGTTTCGCTTGGTTTTGAAGCTAACTCGTTTCTTTCGCATGCAGTTGTATCTAAATCATGTATATCACAAGTATTTGAAGCTAAACCATTTGTATCGCATGGGATCGAAGATAAGCCTCCTACTTCGCATTGGTTTGAAGCTAAATCATGTGTTTCGTATGGATTTGAAGCTAACTCGTTTGTTTCGCATGCTGTTGAAGTTAAATCATATATATCACAAGTATTTGAAGCTAAACCGTTTGTTTCGCATTTATTCGAAGCTAAGCCTTCTACTTCGCATTGATTTGAGGCTAAATCATGTGTTTCGCTTGGTTTTGAAGCTAACTCGTTTTTTTCGCATGCAGTTGTAGCTAAATCATGTATATCACAAGTATTGGAAGCTAAACCATTTGTTTCGCATGTATTCGAAGATAAGCCTTCTACTTCGCATTGATTTTAATCTAAATCATGTGTTTCGCATGGATTTAAAGCTAACTCGTTTGTTTCGCATGCAGTTGAAGCTGAATCATGTATATCACAAGTATTTGAAGCTAAAATATTCGTTTCGCATGGATTCGAAGATAAGCCTTCCACTTCGCATTGATTTGATGCTAAATCATGTGTTTCGCAAGGATTTGAAGCTAACTCGTTTGTTTCGCATGCTGTTGAAGCTAACTCAAGTGTATCAAAAGTATTTGAAGCTACACCATTTGCTTCGCATGGATTCGAAGATCAGCCTTCTACTTCGCATTGATTTGATGCTAAATCATGTGTTTCGCATGGATTTGAAGCTAACTCGTTTGTTTCGCATGCTATTGAAGCTAAATCATGTATATCACAAGTATTTGAAGCTAAACCGTTTGTTTCGCATTTATTCGAAGCTAAGCCTTCTACTTCGCATTGATTTGAGGCTAAATCATGTGTTTCGCTTGGTTTTGAAGCTAACTCGTTTTTTTCGCATGCAGTTGTAGCTAAATCATGTATATCACAAGTATTTGAAGCTACACCATTTGCTTCGCATGGATTCGAAGATCAGCCTCCTACTTCGCATTGATTTGAAGCTAAATCAGTTGTTTCGCATGGATTTGAAGATAACACATTTGTTTCGCATGCTGTTGAAGCTAAGTCATCTATATCACAAGTATTTGAAGCTAAACCATTTGTATCGCATGGGATCGAAGATAAGCCTCCTACTTCGCATTGATTTGAAGCTAAATCATGTGTTTCGCATGGATTTGAAGCTAACTCGATTGTTTCGCATGCTGTTGAAGCTAACTCATGTATATCACAAGTATTTGAAGCTAAACCATTTGTTACGCATGGATTCGAAGATCAGCCTTCTACTTAGCATTGATTTGATGCTAAATCATGTGTTTCGCATGGATTTGAAGCTAACTCGTTTGTTTCGCATGCTGTTGAAGCTAAATCATATATATCACAAGTATTTGAAGCTAAACCATTTGTTTCGCATTTATTCGAAAGCTAAGCCTACTACTTCGCATTGATTTGAGGCTAAATCATGTGTTTCGCTAGGTTTTGAAGCTAACTCGTTTTTTTCGCATGCTGTTGAAGCTAAATCATGTATATCACAAGTATTTGAAGCTATATCATACGTTTCGCATGGATTCCAAGACAACCCTTCTAATTCGCATTGATTTGAAGCTAAATCATGTGTTTCGCATGGATTTGAAGCTAACACGTTTTTTTCGCATGCAGTTGTAGCTAAATCATGTATATCACAAGTATTTGAAGCTAAACCATTTGTTTCGCATGCATTCGAAGATAAGCCTTCTACTTCGCTTTGATTTTAATCTAAATCATGTGTTTCGCATGGATTTAAAGCTAACTCGTTTGTTTCGCATGCAGTTGAAGCTGAATCATGTATATCACAAGTATTTGAAGCTAAACCATTCGTTTCGCATGGATTCGAAGATAAGCCTTCCACTTCGCATTGATTTGATGCTAAATCATGTGTTTCGCAATGATTTGAAGCTAACTCGTTTTTTTCGCATGCTGTTGAAGCTAACTCAAGTGTATCAAAAGTATTTGAAGCTAAACCATTTGCTTCGCATGGATTCGAAGATCAGCCTCCTACTTCGCATTGATTTGAAGCTAAATCAGTTCTTTCGCATGGATTTGAAGATAACTCATTTGTTTCGCATGCTGTTGAAGCTAAATCATGTATATCACAAGTATTTGAAGCTAAACTATTCGTTTCGCATGGATTCGAAGATAAGCCTTCCACTTCGCATTGATTTGATGCTAAATCATGTGTTTCGCAAGGATTTGAAGCTAACTCGTTTGTTTCGCATGCTATTGAAGCTAAATCATGTATATCACAAGTATTTGAAGCTAAACCATTTGCTGCGCATGGATTCGAAGATCAGCCTTCTACTTCGCATTGATTTGAAGCTAAATCATGTGTTCCGCATGGATTTTAAGCTAACTCGTTTGTTTCGCATGCAGTTGAAGCTAAATCATGTATATCACAAGTATTTGAAGCTAAACCATTTGATTCCCTTGGTTTTGAAGCTAAGCTTTCTACTTCGCATTGATTTGAAGATAAATCATGTGTTTCGCTTGGATTTGAAGATAACTCATTTGTTTCGCATGCTATTGAAGCTAAATCATGTATATCACAAGTATTTGAAGCTATATAATACGTTTCGCATGGATGCCAAGATAACCCTTCTAATTCGCATTGATTTGAGGATAAATCATGATTTTCGCTTGGATTTGAAGCTAACTCGTTTTTTTCGCTAGTAGTTGAAGCTAAATCATGCATATCACAAGTATTTGAAGCTAAACCATTTGTTACGCATGGATTCGAAGATCAGCCTTCTACTTCGCATTGATTTGAAGCTAAATCATGTGTTTCGCATGGATTTGAAGCTAACTCGTTTTTATCGCATGCTGTTGAAGCTAAATCATATATATCACAAGTATTTGAAGCTAAACCATTTGTTCCGCATTTATTCGAAGCTAAGCCTTCTACTTCGCATTGATTTGAGGCTAAATCATGTCTTTCGCTTGGTTTTGAAGGTAACTCGTTTTTTTTTGCATGCAGTTGTAGCTAAATCATGTATATCACAAGTATTTGCAGCTAAACCATTTGTTTCGCATCGATACGAAGATAACCCTTCTACTTCGCATTGATTTGAAGCTAAATCATGTGTTTCGCATGGATTTGAATCTGACTCGTTTATTTCGCATGCTCTTGAAGCTAAATCATGTATATCACAAGTATAAGAAGCTATATCATACGTTTCGCATGGATTCCAAGATAACCCTTCTAATTCGCATTGATTTGAATCTAAATCATGTGTTTCGCATGGATTTGAAGCTAACTCGTTTGTTTCGCATGCTGTTGAAGCTAAATCATGTATATCACAAGTATAAGAAGCTATATCATACGTTTCGCATGGATTCCAAGATAACCCTTCTAATTCGCATTGATTTGAATCTAAATCATGTGTTTCGCATGGATTTGAAGCTAACTCGTTTGTTTCGCATGCTGTTGAAGCTAAATCATGTAATCACAAGTATTTGCAGCTAAACCATTTGTTACGCATGGATTTGAAGATCAGCCTCCTACTTCGCATTGATTTGAAGATAAATCATGTGTTTCCTATGGATTTGAATCTAACTCGTTTATTTCGCATGCTGTTGAAGCTAAATCATGTGTATCACAAGTATTTGAAGCTATATCATTTGTTTCGCATGGATTCGAAGATAACCCTTCTAATTCGCATTGATTTGAGGATAAATCATGATTTTCGCTTGGATTTGAAGCTAACTCGTTTTTTTCGCTAGTAGTTGAAGCTAAATCATGCATATCACAAGTATTTGAAGCTAAACCATTTGGTTCGCATTTATTCAAAGCTAAGCCTTCTACTTCGCATTGATTTGGGGCTAAATCATGTGTTTCGCTTGGTTTTGAAGCTAACTCGTTTCTTTCGCATGCAGTTGTATCTAAATCATGTATATCACAAGTATTTGAAGCTAAACCATTTGTATCGCATGGGATCGAAGATAAGCCTCCTACTTCGCATTGGTTTGAAGCTAAATCATGTGTTTCGTATGGATTTGAAGCTAACTCGTTTGTTTCGCATGCTGTTGAAGTTAAATCATATATATCACAAGTATTTGAAGCTAAACCGTTTGTTTCGCATTTATTCGAAGCTAAGCCTTCTACTTCGCATTGATTTGAGGCTAAATCATGTGTTTCGCTTGGTTTTGAAGCTAACTCGTTTTTTTCGCATGCAGTTGTAGCTAAATCATGTATATCACAAGTATTGGAAGCTAAACCATTTGTTTCGCATGTATTCGAAGATAAGCCTTCTACTTCGCATTGATTTTAATCTAAATCATGTGTTTCGCATGGATTTAAAGCTAACTCGTTTGTTTCGCATGCAGTTGAAGCTGAATCATGTATATCACAAGTATTTGAAGCTAAAATATTCGTTTCGCATGGATTCGAAGATAAGCCTTCCACTTCGCATTGATTTGATGCTAAATCATGTGTTTCGCAAGGATTTGAAGCTAACTCGTTTGTTTCGCATGCTGTTGAAGCTAACTCAAGTGTATCAAAAGTATTTGAAGCTACACCATTTGCTTCGCATGGATTCGAAGATCAGCCTTCTACTTCGCATTGATTTGATGCTAAATCATGTGTTTCGCATGGATTTGAAGCTAACTCGTTTGTTTCGCATGCTATTGAAGCTAAATCATGTATATCACAAGTATTTGAAGCTATATAATACGTTTCGCATGGATGCCAAGATAACCCTTCTAATTCGCATTGATTTGAAGCTAAATCATGTGTTTCGCATGGATTTGAAGCTAACTCGTTTGTTTCGCATGCTGTTGAAGCTAAATCATGTATATCACAAGTATTTGAAGCTAAACCATTTGTTACGCATGGATTCGAAGATCAGCCTTCTACTTCGCATTGATTTGATGCTAAATCATGTGTTTCGCATGGATTTGAAGCTAACGCGTTTGTTTCGCATGCTGTTGAAGCTAAATCATGTATATCACAAGTATTTGAAGCTAAACCATTTGTATCGCATGGGATCGAAGATAAGCCTCCTACTTCGCATTGATTTGAAGCTAAATCATGTGTTTCGCATGGATTTGAAGCTAACTCGTTTGTTTCGCATGCTGTTGAAGCTAAATCATATATATCACAAGTATTTGAAGCTAAACCATTTGTTTCGGATTTATTCGAAGCTAAGCCTTCTACTTCGCATTGATTTGAGGTTAAATCATGTGTTTCGCTTGGTTTTGAAGCTAACTCGTTTGTTTCGCATGCTGTTGAAGCTAAATCATGTATATCATAAGTATTTGAAGCTATATCATACGTTTCGCATGGATTCCAAGATAACCCTCCTAATTCGCATAGATTTGAAGATAAATCATGTGTTTCGCTTGGATTTGAATGTAACTCATTTGTTTCGCATGCTGTTGAAGCTAAATCATGTATATCACAAGTATGTGAAGCTAAACCATTTGCTTCGCATGGATTCGAAGATCAGCCTTCTACTTCGCATTGATTTGATGCTAAATCATGTGTTTCGCATGGATTTCATGCTAACTCGTCTGTTTCGCTTGCTGTTGAAGCTAAATCATGTATATAACAAGTATTTGAAGCTATGTCATACGTTTCGCATGCATTCCAAGATAACCCTTCTAATTCGCATTGATTTGAAGATAAATCATGTGTTTCGCTTGGATTTGAAGATAACTCGATTGTTTCGCATGCTGTTGAAGCTAAATCATGTATATCACAAGTATTTGAAGCTAAACCATTTGTTACGCATGGATTCGGAGATCAGCCATCTACTTAGCATTGATTTGATGCTAAATCATGTGTTTCGCTTGGTTTTGAAGCTATCTCGTTTGTTTCGCATGCTGTTGAAGCTAAATCATGTATATCACAAGTATTTGAAGCTAAACCATTTGTTTGGCATTTATTCGAAGCTAAGCCATCTACTTCGCATTGATTTGAGGCTAAATCATGTGTTTCGCTTGGTTTTGAAGCTAACTCGTTTTTTTTCGCATGCAGTTGTAGCTAAATCATGTATATCACAAGTATTTGAAGCTAAACGATTTGTTTCGCATGGATTCGAAGATAAGCCTTCGACTTCGTATTGATTTTAATCTAAATCATGTGTTTCGCAAGGATTTGAAGCTAACTCGTTTGTTGCGCATGCTGTTGAAGCTAACTCAAGTGTATCACAAGTATTTGAAGCTAAACCATTAGCTTCGCATGGATTCGAAGATCAGCCTTCTACTTCGCATTGATTTGAAGCTAAATCATGTGTTCCGCATGGATTTTAAGCTAACTCGTTTGTTTCGCATGCAGTTGAAGCTAAATCATGTATATCACAAGTATTTGAAGCTAAACCATTTGATTCCCTTGGTTTTGAAGCTAAGCTTTCTACTTCGCATTGATTTGAAGATAAATCATGTGTTTCGCTTGGATTTGAAGATAACTCATTTGTTTCGCATGCTGTTGAAGCTAAATCATGTATATCACAAGTATTTGAAGCTAAACCATTTGCTTCGCATGGATTCGAAGATCAGCATTCTACTTCGCATTGATTTGATTCTAAATCATGTGTTTCGCATGGATTTGAAGCTAACTCGGTTGTTTCGCATGCTGTTGAAGCTAACTCAAGTGTATCACAAGTATTTGAAGCTAATCCATTTGCTTCGCATGGATTCGAAGATCAGCCTTCTACTTCGCATTGATTTGAAGCTAAATCATGTGTTCCGCATGGATTTTAAGCTAACTCGTTTGTTTCGCATGCTGTTGAAGCTGAATCATGTATATCACAAGTATTTGAAGCTAAACTATTCGTTTCGCATGGATTCGAAGATCAGCCTTCTACTTCGCATTGATTTGAAGCTAAATCATGTGTTCCGCATGGATTTTAAGCTAACTCGTTTGTTTCGCATGCAGTTGAAGCTAAATCATGTATATCACAAGTATTTGAAGCTAAACCATTTGATTCCCTTGGTTTTGAAGCTAAGCTTTCTACTTCGCATTGATTTGAAGATAAATCATGTGTTTCGCTTGGATTTGAAGATAACTCATTTGTTTCGCATGCTGTTGAAGCTAAATCATGTATATCACAAGTATTTGAAGCTAAACCATTTGCTTCGCATGGATTCGAAGATCAGCATTCTACTTCGCATTGATTTGATGCTAAATCATGTGTTTCGCATGGATTTGAAGCTAACTCGGTTGTTTCGCATGCTGTTGAAGCTAACTCAAGTGTATCACAAGTATTTGAAGCTATACCATTTGCTTCGCATGGATTCGAAGATCAGCCTTCTACTTCGCATTGATTTGAAGCTAAATCATGTGTTCCGCATGGATTTTAAGCTAACTCGTTTGTTTCGCATGCTGTTGAAGCTAAATCATATATATCACAAGTATTTGAAGCTAAACCATTTGTTTCGGATTTATTCGAAGCTAAGCCTTCTACTTCGCATTGATTTGAGGCTAAATCATGTGTTTCGCTTGGTTTTGAAGCTAACTCGTTTGTTTCGCATGCTGTTGAAGCTAAATCATGTATATCATAAGTATTTGAAGCTATATCATACGTTTCGCATGGATTCCAAGATAACCCTCCTAATTCGCATAGATTTGAAGATAAATCATGTGTTTCGCTTGGATTTGAATGTAACTCATCTGTTTCGCATGCTGTTGAAGCTAAATCATGTATATCACAAGTATTTGAAGCTAAACCATTTGCTTCGCATGGATTCGAAGATCAGCCTTCTACTTCGCATTGATTTGAGGCTAAATCATGTGTTTCGCTTGGTTTTGAAGCTAACTCGTTTTTTTTCGCATGCAGTTGTAGCTAAATCATGTATATCACAAGTATTTGAAGCTAAACCATTTGTTTCGCATGGATTCGAAGATAAGCCTTCTACTTCGCATTGATTTGAAGCTAAATCATGTGTTTCGCATGGATTTGAAGCTAACTCGTTTGTTTCGCATGCTGTTGAAGCTAAATCATGTATATCACAAGTATTTGAAGCTAAACCATTTGTTTCGCATTTATTCGAAGCTAAGCCTTCTACTTCGCATTGATTTGAGGCTAAATCATGTGTTTCGCTTGGTTTTGAAGCTAACTCGTTTTTTTTCGCATGCAGTTGTAGCTAAATCATGTATATCACAAGTATTTGAAGCTAAACCATTTGTTTCGCATGGATTCGAAGATAAGCCTTCTACTTCGTATTGATTTTAATCTAAATCATGTGTTTCGCATGGATTTGAAGCAAACTCGTTTGTTCCGCATGCAGTTGAATCTGAATCATGTATATCACAAGTATTTGAAGCTAAACTATTCGTTTCGCATGGATTCGAAGATAAGCCTTCCACTTCGCATTGATTTGATGCTAAATCATGTGTTTCGCAAGGATTTGAAGCTAACTCGTTTGTTTCGCATGCTGTTGAAGCTAAATCATGTATATCACAAGTATTTGAAGCTATATCATACGTTTCGCATGGATTGCAAGAAAACCCTTCTAATTCGCATTGATTTGAAGCTAAATCATGTGTTTCGCATGGATTTGAATCTAACTCGTTTGTTTCGCATGCTGTTGAAGCTAAATCATGTATATCACAAGTATTTGAAGCTATATCATACGTTTCGCATGGATTCCAAGATAACCCTCCTAATTCGCATAGATTTGAAGATAAATCATGTGTTTCGATTGGATTTGAATATAACTCATTTGTTTCGCATGCTGTTGAAGCTAAATCATGTATATCACAAGTATTTGAAGCTAAACCATTTGCTTCGCATGGATTCGAAGATCAGCCTTCTACTTGCATTGATTTGAAGCTAAATCATGCGTTCCGCATGGCTTTTAAGCTAACTCGTTTGTTTCGTATGCAGTTGAAGCTAAATCATATATATCACAAGTATTTGAAGCTAAACCATTTGTTTCGCATTTATTCGAAAGCTAAGCCTACTACTTCGCATTGATTTGAGGCTAAATCATGTGTTTCGCTAGGTTTTGAAGCTAACTCGTTTGTTTCGCATGCTGTTGAAGCTAAATCATGTATATCACTAGTATTTGAAGCTATATCATACGTTTCGCATGGATTCCAAGAAAACCCTTCTAATTCGCATTGATTTGAAGCTAAATCATGTGTTTCGCATGGATTTGAATCTAACTCGTTTGTTTCGCATGCTGTTGAAGCTAAATCATGTATATCACAAGTATTTGAAGCTATATCATACGTTTCGCATGGATTCCAAGACAACCCTTCTAATTCGCATTGATTTGAAGCTAAATCATGTGTTTCGCATGGATTTGAAGCTAAGTCGATTGTTTCGCATGCTGTTGAAGCTAACTCATGTATATCACAAGTATTTGAAGCTAAACCATTTGTTACGCATGGATTCGAAGATCAGCCTTCTACTTAGCATTGATTTGATGCTAAATCATGTGTTTCGCATGGATTTGAAGCTAACTCGTTTGTTTCGCATGCTGTTGAAGCTAAATCATATATATCACAAGTATTTGAAGCTAAACCATTTGTTTCGCATTTATTCGAAAGCTAAGCCTACTACTTCGCATTGATTTGAGGCTAAATCATGTGTTTCGCTAGGTTTTGAAGCTAACTCGTTTTTTTCGCATGCTGTTGAAGCTAAATCATGTATATCACAAGTATTTGAAGCTATATCATACGTTTCGCATGGATTCCAAGACAACCCTTCTAATTCGCATTGATTTGAAGCTAAATCATGTGTTTCGCATGGATTTGAAGCTAACTCGTTTTTTTCGCATGCAGTTGTAGCTAAATCATGTATATCACAAGTATTTGAAGCTAAACCATTTGTTTCGCATGGATTCGAAGATAAGACTTCTACTTCGCATTGATTTTAATCTAAATCATGTGTTTCGCATGGATTTAAAGCTAACTCGTTTGTTTCGCATGCAGTTGAAGCTGAATCATGTATATCACAAGTATTTGAAGCTAAACTATTCGTTTCGCATGGATTCGAAGATAAGCCTTCCACTTCGCATTGATTTGATGCTAAATCATGTGTTTCGCATGGATTTCATGCTAACTCGTCTGTTTCGCATGCTGTTGAAGCTAAATCATTAATATCACAAGTATTTGAAGCTATATCATACGTTTCGCATGCATTCCAAGATAACCCTTCTAATTCGCATTGATTTGAAGATAAATCATGTGTTTCGCTTGGATTTGAAGATAACTCGATTGTTTCGCATGCTGTTGAAGCTAAATCATGTATATCACAAGTATTTGAAGCTAAACCATTTGCTTCGCATGGATTCGATGATCAGCCTTCTACTTCGCATTGATTTGATGCTAAATCATGTGTTTCGAATGGATTTCATGCTAACTCGTGTGTTTCGCATGCTGTTGAAGCTAAATCATGTATATCACAAGTATTTGAAGCTATATCATACGTTTCGCATGCATTCCAAGATAACCCTTCTAATTCGCATTGATTTGAAGATAAATCATGTGTTTCGCTTGGATTTGAAGATAACTCGATTGTTTCGCATGCTGTTGAAGCTAAATCATGTATATCACAAGTATTTGAAGCTAAACCATTTGTTACGCATGGATTCGGAGATCAGCCTTCTACTTAGCATTGATTTGATGCTAAATCATGTGTTTCGCTTGGTTTTGAAGCTAACTCGTTTGTTTCGCATGCTGTTGAAGCTAAATCATGTATATCACAAGTATTTGAAGCTAAACCATTTGTTTCGCATTTATTCGAAGCTAAGCCTTCTACTTCGCATTGATTTGAGGCTAAATCATGTGTTTCGCTTGGTTTTGAAGCTAACTCGTTTTTTTTCGCATGCAGTTGTAGCTAAATCATGTATATCACAAGTATTTGAAGCTAAACCATTTGCTTCGCATGGATTCGAAGATCAGCCTTCTACTTCGTATTGATTTTAATCTAAATCATGTGTTTCGCATGGATTTGAAGCTAACTCGTTTGTTTCGCATGCTGTTGAAGCTAACTCAAGTGTATCACAAGTATTTGAAGCTAAACCATTTGCTTCGCATGGATTCGAAGATCAGCCTTCTACTTCGCATTAATTTGATGCTAAATCATGTGTTTCGCATGGATTTGAAGCTAACTCGTTTGTTTCGCATGCTGTTGAAGCTAAATCATGTATATCACAAGTATTTGAAGCTATATAATACGTTTCGCATGGATTCCAAGATAACCCTTCTAATTCGCATTGATTTGAAGCTAAATCATGTGTTTCGCTTGGATTTGAATATAACTCATTTGTTTCGCATGCTGTTGAAGCTAAATCATGTATATCACAAGTATTTGAAGCTAAACCATTTGTTTCGCATTTATTCGAAAGCTAAGCCTTCTACTTCGCATTGATTTGAGGCTAAATCATGTGTTTCGCTAGGATTTGAAGCCAACTCGTTTTTTTCGCATGCTGTTGAAGCTAAATCATGTATATCACAAGTATTTGAAGCTATATCATACGTTTCGCATGGATTCCAAGATAACCCTTCTAATTCGCATTGATTTGAAGCTAAATCATGTGTTTCGCATGGATTTGAAGCTAACTCGATTGTTTCGCATGGTGTTGAAGCTAAATCATGTATATCAAAAGTATTTGAAGCTAAACCATTTGTTTCGCATGGATTCGAAGATAAGCCTCCTACTTCGCATTGATTTGAAGCTAAATCATGTGTTTCGCATGGATTTGAAGCTAACTCGTTTGTTTCGCATGCAGTTGAAGCTGAACCATGTATATCACAAGTATTTGAAGCTAAACTATTCGTTTCGCATGGATTCGAAGGTAAGCCTTCCACTTCACATTGATTTGAAGCTAAATCATGTGTTTCGCATGGGTTTGAATCTAACTCGTTTGTTTCGCATGCAGTTGAATCTAAATCATGTATATCACAAGTATTTGCAGCTAAACCATTTGTTTCGCATGGATTCGAAGATAACCCTTCTACTTCGCATTGATTTGAAGCTAAATCATGTGTTTCGCATGGATTTGAATCTAACTCGTTTGTTTCGCATGCAGTTGAATCTAAATCATGTATATCACAAGTATTTGCAGCTAAACCATTTGTTTCGCATGGATTCGAAGATAACCCTTCTACTTCGCATTGATTTGAAGCTAAATCATGTGTTTCGCATGGATTTGAGTCTAACTCGTTTGTTTCGCATGCTGTTGAAGCTAAATCAAGTGTATCACAAGTATTTGAAGCCAAATCATTTGCTTCGCATGGATTCGAAAATCAGCCTTCTACTTCGCATTGATTAGATGCTAAATCATGTGTTTCGCATGGATTTGAAGCTAACTCGTTTTTTTCGCATGCAGTTGTAGCTAAATCATGTATATCACAAGTATTTGAAGCTAAACCATTTGTTTCGCATGGATTCGAAGATAAGACTTCTACTTCGCATTGATTTTAATCTAAATCATGTGTTTCGCATGGATTTAAAGCTAACTCGTTTGTTTCGCATGCAGTTGAAGCTGAATCATGTATATCACAAGTATTTGAAGCTAAACTATTCGTTTCGCATGGATTCGAAGATAAGCCTTCCACTTCGCATTGATTTGATGCTAAATCATGTGTTTCGCATGGATTTCATGCTAACTCGTCTGTTTCGCATGCTGTTGAAGCTAAATCATTAATATCACAAGTATTTGAAGCTATATCATACGTTTCGCATGCATTCCAAGATAACCCTTCTAATTCGCATTGATTTGAAGATAAATCATGTGTTTCGCTTGGATTTGAAGATAACTCGATTGTTTCGCATGCTGTTGAAGCTAAATCATGTATATCACAAGTATTTGAAGCTAAACCATTTGCTTCGCATGGATTCGATGATCAGCCTTCTACTTCGCATTGATTTGATGCTAAATCATGTGTTTCGAATGGATTTCATGCTAACTCGTGTGTTTCGCATGCTGTTGAAGCTAAATCATGTATATCACAAGTATTTGAAGCTATATCATACGTTTCGCATGCATTCCAAGATAACCCTTCTAATTCGCATTGATTTGAAGATAAATCATGTGTTTCGCTTGGATTTGAAGATAACTCGATTGTTTCGCATGCTGTTGAAGCTAAATCATGTATATCACAAGTATTTGAAGCTAAACCATTTGTTACGCATGGATTCGGAGATCAGCCTTCTACTTAGCATTGATTTGATGCTAAATCATGTGTTTCGCTTGGTTTTGAAGCTAACTCGTTTGTTTCGCATGCTGTTGAAGCTAAATCATGTATATCACAAGTATTTGAAGCTAAACCATTTGTTTCGCATTTATTCGAAGCTAAGCCTTCTACTTCGCATTGATTTGAGGCTAAATCATGTGTTTCGCTTGGTTTTGAAGCTAACTCGTTTTTTTTCGCATGCAGTTGTAGCTAAATCATGTATATCACAAGTATTTGAAGCTAAACCATCTGCTTCGCATGGATTCGAAGATCAGCCTTCTACTTCGTATTGATTTTAATCTAAATCATGTGTTTCGCATGGATTTGAAGCTAACTCGTTTGTTTCGCATGCTGTTGAAGCTAACTCAAGTGTATCACAAGTATTTGAAGCTAAACCATTTGCTTCGCATGGATTCGAAGATCAGCCTTCTACTTCGCATTAATTTGATGCTAAATCATGTGTTTCGCATGGATTTGAAGCTAACTCGTTTGTTTCGCATGCTGTTGAAGCTAAATCATGTATATCACAAGTATTTGAAGCTATATAATACGTTTCGCATGGATTCCAAGATAACCCTTCTAATTCGCATTGATTTGAAGCTAAATCATGTGTTTCGCTTGGATTTGAATATAACTCATTTGTTTCGCATGCTGTTGAAGCTAAATCATGTATATCACAAGTATTTGAAGCTAAACCATTTGTTTCGCATTTATTCGAAAGCTAAGCCTTCTACTTCGCATTGATTTGAGGCTAAATCATGTGTTTCGCTAGGATTTGAAGCTAACTCGTTTTTTTCGCATGCTGTTGAAGCTAAATCATGTATATCGCAAGTATTTGAAGCTATATCATACGTTTCGCATGGATTCCAAGATAACCCTTCTAATTCGCATTGATTTGAAGCTAAATCATGTGTTTCGCATGGATTTGAAGCTAACTCGATTGTTTCGCATGGTGTTGAAGCTAAATCATGTATATCACAAGTATTTGAAGCTAAACCATTTGTTACGCATGGATTCGAAGATCAGCCTTCTACTTAGCATTGATTTGTTGCTAAATCATGTGTTTCGCATGGATTTGAAACTAACTCGTTTGTTTCGCATGCTGTTGAAGCTAAATCATGTATATCACAAGTATTTGAATCTAAACCATTTGTTTCGCATTTATTCGAAGATAAGCCATCTACTTCGCATTGATTTGAGGCTAAATCATGTGTTTCGCTTGGTTTTGAAGCTAACTCGTTTTTTTCGCATGCAGTTGTAGCTAAATCATGTATATCACA
This sequence comes from Megalopta genalis, assembly GCF_051020955.1. Taxonomy (NCBI): domain Eukaryota; kingdom Metazoa; phylum Arthropoda; class Insecta; order Hymenoptera; family Halictidae; genus Megalopta; species Megalopta genalis. The sequence goes on from NW_027476756.1 coordinate 29,197, forward strand.
AGTATTTGAAGCTAAATCATTTGTTTCGCATGGATTCGAAGATAAGCCTTCTACTTCGCATTGATTTTAATCTAAATCATGTGTTTCGCATGGATTTAAAGCTAACTCGTTTGTTTCGCATGCAGTTGAAGCTGAATCATGTATATCACAAGTATTTGAAACTAAACTATTCGTTTCGCATGGATTCGAAGATAAGCCTTCCACTTCGCATTGATTTAATGCTAAATCATGCGTTTCGCAAGGATTTGAAGCTAACTCGTTTGTTTCGCATGCTGTTGAAGCTAACTCAAGTGTATCAAAAGTATTTGAAGCTAAACCATTTGCTTCGCATGGATTCGAAGATCAGCCTCCTACTTCGCATTGATTTGAAGCTAAATCATGTGTTCCGCATGGATTTTAAGCTAACTCGTTTGTTTCGCATGCAGTTGAAGCTAAATCATGTATATCACAAGTATTTGAAGCTATACCATTTGATTCCCATGGTTTTGAAGCTAAGCTTTCTACTTCGCATTGATTTGAAGATAAATCATGTGTTTCGCTTGGATTTGAGGATAACTCATTTGTTTCGCATGCTGTTGAAGCTAAATCATGTATATCACAAGTATTTGAAGCTAAACCATTTGCTTCGCATGGATTCGAAGATCAGCCTTCTACTTCGCATTAATTTGATGCTAAATCATGTGTTTCGCATGGATTTGAAGCTAACTCGTTTGTTTCGCATGCTGTTGAAGCTAAATCATATATATCACAAGTATTTGAAGCTAAACCATTTGTTTCGCATTTATTCGAAAGCTAAGCCTACTACTTCGCATTGATTTGAGGCTAAATCATGTGTTTCGCTAGGTTTTGAAGCTAACTCGTTTTTTTCGCATGCTGTTGAAGCTAAATCATGTATATCACAAGTATTTGAAGCTATATCATACGTTTCGCATGGATTCCAAGACAACCCTTCTAATTCGCATTGATTTGAAGCTAAATCATGTGTTTCGCATGGATTTGAAGCTAACTCGTTTTTTTCGCATGCAGTTGTAGCTAAATCATGTATATCACAAGTATTTGAAGCTAAACCATTTGTTTCGCATGGATTCGAAGATAAGACTTCTACTTCGCATTGATTTTAATCTAAATCATGTGTTTCGCATGGATTTAAAGCTAACTCGTTTGTTTCGCATGCAGTTGAAGCTGAATCATGTATATCACAAGTATTTGAAGCTAAACTATTCGTTTCGCATGGATTCGAAGATAAGCCTTCCACTTCGCATTGATTTGATGCTAAATCATGTGTTTCGCATGGATTTCATGCTAACTCGTCTGTTTCGCATGCTGTTGAAGCTAAATCATTAATATCACAAGTATTTGAAGCTATATCATACGTTTCGCATGCATTCCAAGATAACCCTTCTAATTCGCATTGATTTGAAGATAAATCATGTGTTTCGCTTGGATTTGAAGATAACTCGATTGTTTCGCATGCTGTTGAAGCTAAATCATGTATATCACAAGTATTTGAAGCTAAACCATTTGCTTCGCATGGATTCGATGATCAGCCTTCTACTTCGCATTGATTTGATGCTAAATCATGTGTTTCGAATGGATTTCATGCTAACTCGTGTGTTTCGCATGCTGTTGAAGCTAAATCATGTATATCACAAGTATTTGAAGCTATATCATACGTTTCGCATGCATTCCAAGATAACCCTTCTAATTCGCATTGATTTGAAGATAAATCATGTGTTTCGCTTGGATTTGAAGATAACTCGATTGTTTCGCATGCTGTTGAAGCTAAATCATGTATATCACAAGTATTTGAAGCTAAACCATTTGTTACGCATGGATTCGGAGATCAGCCTTCTACTTAGCATTGATTTGATGCTAAATCATGTGTTTCGCTTGGTTTTGAAGCTAACTCGTTTGTTTCGCATGCTGTTGAAGCTAAATCATGTATATCACAAGTATTTGAAGCTAAACCATTTGTTTCGCATTTATTCGAAGCTAAGCCTTCTACTTCGCATTGATTTGAGGCTAAATCATGTGTTTCGCTTGGTTTTGAAGCTAACTCGTTTTTTTTCGCATGCAGTTGTAGCTAAATCATGTATATCACAAGTATTTGAAGCTAAACCATTTGCTACGCATGGATTCGAAGATCAGCCTTCTACTTCGTATTGATTTTAATCTAAATCATGTGTTTCGCATGGATTTAAAGCTAACTCGTTTGTTTCGCATGCAGTTGAAGCTGAATCATGTATATCACAAGTATTTGAAGCTAAACTATTCGTTTCAGATGGATTCGAAGATAAGCCTTCCACTTCGCATTGATTTGATGCTAAATCATGTGTTTCGCAAGGATTTGAAGCTAACTCGTTTGTTTCGCATGCTGTTGAAGCTAACTCAAGTGTATCACAAGTATTTGAAGCTAAACCATTTGCTTCGCATGGATTCGAAGATCAGCCTTCTACTTCGCATTAATTTGATGCTAAATCATGTGTTTCGCATGGATTTGAAGCTAACTCGTTTGTTTCGCATGCTGTTGAAGCTAAATCATGTATATCACAAGTATTTGAAGCTATATAATACGTTTCGCATGGATTCCAAGATAACCCTTCTAATTCGCATTGATTTGAAGCTAAATCATGTGTTTCGCTTGGATTTGAATATAACTCATTTGTTTCGCATGCTGTTGAAGCTAAATCATGTATATCACAAGTATTTGAAGCTAAACCATTTGTTTCGCATTTATTCGAAAGCTAAGCCTTCTACTTCGCATTGATTTGAGGCTAAATCATGTGTTTCGCTAGGATTTGAAGCTAACTCGTTTTTTTCGCATGCTGTTGAAGCTAAATCATGTATATCACAAGTATTTGAAGCTATATCATACGTTTCGCATGGATTCCAAGATAACCCTTCTAATTCGCATTGATTTGAAGCTAAATCATGTGTTTCGCATGGATTTGAAGCTAACTCGATTGTTTCGCATGGTGTTGAAGCTAAATCATGTATATCACAAGTATTTGAAGCTAAACCATTTGTTACGCATGGATTCGAAGATCAGCCTTCTACTTAGCATTGATTTGTTGCTAAATCATGTGTTTCGCATGGATTTGAAACTAACTCGTTTGTTTCGCATGCTGTTGAAGCTAAATCATGTATATCACAAGTATTTGAATCTAAACCATTTGTTTCGCATTTATTCGAAGATAAGCCATCTACTTCGCATTGATTTGAGGCTAAATCATGTGTTTCGCTTGGTTTTGAAGCTAACTCGTTTTTTTCGCATGCAGTTGTAGCTAAATCATGTATATCACAAGTATTTGAAGCTAAATCATTTGTTTCGCATGGATTCGAAGATAAGCCTTCTACTTCGCATTGATTTTAATCTAAATCATGTGTTTCGCATGGATTTAAAGCTAACTCGTTTGTTTCGCATGCAGTTGAAGCTGAATCATGTATATCACAAGTATTTGAAACTAAACTATTCGTTTCGCATGGATTCGAAGATAAGCCTTCCACTTCGCATTGATTTAATGCTAAATCATGCGTTTCGCAAGGATTTGAAGCTAACTCGTTTGTTTCGCATGCTGTTGAAGCTAACTCAAGTGTATCAAAAGTATTTGAAGCTAAACCATTTGCTTCGCATGGATTCGAAGATCAGCCTCCTACTTCGCATTGATTTGAAGCTAAATCATGTGTTCCGCATGGATTTTAAGCTAACTCGTTTGTTTCGCATGCAGTTGAAGCTAAATCATGTATATCACAAGTATTTGAAGCTATACCATTTGATTCCCATGGTTTTGAAGCTAAGCTTTCTACTTCGCATTGATTTGAAGATAAATCATGTGTTTCGCTTGGATTTGAGGATAACTCATTTGTTTCGCATGCTGTTGAAGCTAAATCATGTATATCACAAGTATTTGAAGCTAAACCATTTGCTTCGCATGGATTCGAAGATCAGCCTTCTACTTCGCATTAATTTGATGCTAAATCATGTGTTTCGCATGGATTTGAAGCTAACTCGTTTGTTTCGCATGCTGTTGAAGCTAAATCATGTATATCACAAGTATTTGAAGCTATATAATACGTTTCGCATGGATTCCAAGATAACCCTTCTAATTCGCATTGATTTGAAGCTAAATCATGTGTTTCGCATGGATTTGATGCTAACTCGTTTGTTTCGCATGCTGTTGAAGCTAAATCATGTATATCACAAGTATTTGAAGCTAAACCATTTGCTTCGCATGGATTCGAAGATCAGCCTTCTACTTCGCATTGATTTGAAGCTAAAACATGTGTTCCGCATGGATTTGAAGCTAACTCGTTTGTTTCGGATGCTGTTGTAGCTAAATCATGTATATCACAAGTATTTGAAGCTATATCATACGTTTCGCATGGATTCCAAGATAACCCTCCTAATTCGCATAGATTTGAAGATAAATCATGTGTTTCGCTTGGATTTGAATATAACTCATTTGTTTCGCATGCTGTTGAAGCTAAATCATGTATATCACAAGTATTTGAAGCTAAACCATTTGCTTCGCATGGATTCGAAGATCAGCCTTCTACTTGCATTGATTTGAAGCTAAATCATGTGTTTCGCATGGATTTGAAGCTAACTCGTTTGTTTCGCATGCTGTTGAAGCTAAATCATATATATCACAAGTATTTGAAGCTAAACCATTTGTTTCGCATTTATTCGAAGCCAAGCCTTCTACTTCGCATTGATTTGAGGCTAAATCATGCGTTTCGCTTGGTTTTGAAGCTAACTCGTTTGTTTCGCATGCTGTTGAAGCTAAATCATGTATATCACAAGTATTTGAAGCTATATCATACGTTTCGCATGGATTCCAAGATAACCCTCCTAATTCGCATAGATTTGAAGATAAATCATGTGTTTCGCTTGGATTTGAATATAACTCATTTGTTTCGCATGCTGTTGAAGCTAAATCATGTATATCACAAGTATTTGAAGCTAAACCATTTGCCTCGCATGGATTCGAAGATCAGTCTTCTACTTCGCATTGATTTGATGCTAAATCATGTGTTTCGCATGGATTTGAAGCTAACTCGTTTGTTTCGCATGCTGTTGAAGCTAAATCATGTATATCACAAGTATATGAAGCTATATCATACGTTTCGCATGGATTCCAAGATAACCCTTCTAATTCGCATTGACTTGAATCTAAATCATGTGTTTCGCATGGATTTGAAGCTAACTCGTTTGTTTCGCATGCTGTTGAAGCTAAATCATATATATCACAAGTATTTGAAGCTAAACCATTTGTTTCGCATTTATTCGAAGCTAAGCCTTCTACTTCGCATTGATTTGAGGCTAAATCATGTGTTTCGCTTGGTTTTGAAGCTAACTCGTTTTTTTCGCATGCAGTTGTAGCTAAATCATGTATATCACAAGTATTTGAAGCTAAACCATTTGTTTCGCATGGATTCGAAGATAAGCCTTCTACTTCGCATTGATTTTAATCTAAATCATGTGTTTCGCATGGATTTAAAGCTAACTCGTTTGTTTCTCATGCAGTTGAAGCTGAATCATATATATCACAAGTATTTGAAGCTAAACCATTTGTTTCGCATTTATTCGAAGCTAAGCCTTCTACTTCGCATTGATTTGAGGCTAAATCATGTGTTTCGCTTGGTTTTGAAGCTAACTCGTTTGTTTCGCATGCTGTTGAAGCTAAATCATGTATATCACAAGTATTTGAAGCTAAACCATTTGTATCGCATGGGATCAAAGATAAGCCTCCTACTTCGCATTGATTTGAAGCTAAATCATGTGTTTCGCATGGATTTGAAGCTAACTCGTTTGTTTCGCATGCTGTTGAAGCTAAATCATATATATCACAAGTATTTGAAGCTAAACCATTTGTTTCGCATTTATTCGAAGCTAAGCCTTCTACTTCGCATTGATTTGAGGCTAAATCATGCGTTTCGCTTGGTTTTGAAGCTAACTCGTTTGTTTCGCATGCTGTTGAAGCTAAATCATGTATATCACAAGTATTTGAAGCTATATCATACGTTTCGCATGGATTCCAAGATAACCCTCCTAATTCGCATAGATTTGAAGATAAATCATGTGTTTCGCTTGGATTTGAATATAACTCATTTGTTTCGCATGCTGTTGAAGCTAAATCATGTATATCACAAGTATTTGAAGCTAAACCATTTGCTTCGCATGGATTCGAAGATCAGTCTTCTACTTCGCATTGATTTGATGCTAAATCATGTGTTTCGCATGGATTTGAAGCTAACTCGTTTGTTTCGCATGCTGTTGAAGCTAAATCATGTATATCACAAGAATATGAAGCTATATCATACGTTTCGCATGGATTCCAAGATAACCCTTCTAATTCGCATTGACTTGAATCTAAATCATGTGTTTCGCATGGATTTGAAGCTAACTCGTTTGTTTCGCATGCTGTTGAAGCTAAATCATGTATATCACAAGTATTTGAAGCTAAACTATTCGTTTCGCATGGATTCGAAGATAAGCCTTCCACTTCGCATTGATTTGAAGATAAATCATGTGTTTCGCTTGGGTTTGAATATAACTCATTTGTTTCGTATGCTGTTGAAGCTAACTCAAGTGTATCAAAAGTATTTGAAGCTAAACCATTTGCTTCGCATGGATTCGAAGATCAGCTATCTACTTCGCATTTATTTGAAGCTAAATCATGTGTTCCGCATGGATTTTAAGCTAACTCGTTTGTTTCGCATGCAGTTGAAGCTAAATCATGTATATCACAAGTATTTGAAGTTAAACCATTTGATTCCCATGGTTTTGAAGCTAAGCTTTCCATTTCGCATTGATTTGATGCTAAATCATGTGTTTCGCAAGGATTTGAAGCTAACTCGTTTGTTTCGCATGCTGTTGAAGCTAACTCAAGTGTATCAAAAGTATTTGAAGCTAAACCATTTGTTACGCATGGATTCGAAGATCAGCCTTCTACTTAGCATTGATTTGAAGCTAAATCATGTGTTTCGCATGGATTTGAAGCTAACTCGTTTTTTTCGCATGCAGTTGTAGCTAAATCATGTATATCACAAGTATTTGAAGCTAAACCATTTGTTTCGCCTGGATTCGAAGATCAGCCTTCTACTTCGCATTGATTTGAAGCTAAATCATGGGTTCCGCTTGGATTTGAAGCTAACTCGTTTGTTTCTCATGCTGTTGAAGCTAAATCATGTATATCACAAGTATTTGAATCTAAACCATTTGTTTCGCATTTATTCGAAGATAAGCCATCTACTTCGCATTGATTTGAGGCTAAATCATGTGTTTCGCTTGGTTTTGAAGCTAACTCATTTTTTTCGCATGCAGTTGTAGCTAAATCATGTATATCACAAGTATTTGCAGCTAAACCATTTGTTACGCATGGATTCGAAGATCAGCCTTCTACTTCGCATTGATTTGAAGCTAAATCATCTGTTTCGCATGGACTTGAAGCTATCTCGTTTGTTTCGCATGCTGTTGTAGCTAAATCATATATATCACAAGTATTTGAAGCTAAACCATTTGTTTCGCATTTATTCGAAAGCTAAGCCTTCTACTTCGCATTGATTTGAGGCTAAATCATGTGTTTCGCTTGGTTTTGAAGCTAACTCGTTTTTTTCGCATGCTGTTGAAGCAAAATCATGTATATCAGAAGTATTTGAAGCTATATCATACGTTTCGCATGGATTCCAAGACAACCCTTCTAATTCGCATTGATTTGAAGCTAAATCATGTGTTTCGCATGGATTTGAAGCTAACTCGATTGTTTCGCATGGTGTTGAAGCTAAATCATGTATATCACAAGTATTTGAAGCTAAACCATTTGTTACGCATGGATTCGAAGATCAGCCTTCTACTTAGCATTGATTTGATGCTAAATCATGTGTTTCGCATGGATTTGAAGCTAACTCGTTTGTTTCGCATGCTGTTGAAGCTAAATCATGTATATCACAAGTATTTGAATCTAAACCATTTGTTTCGCATTTATTCGAAGATAAGCCATCTACTTCGCATTGATTTGAGGCTAAATCATGTGTTTCGCTTGGTTTTGTAGCTAACTCGTTTTTTTCGCATGCAGTTGTAGCTAAATCATGTATATCACAAGTATTTGAAGCTAAACCATTTGTTTCGCAAGGATTCGAAGATAAGCCTTCTACTTCGCATTGATTTGATGCTAAATCATGTGTTTTGCAAGGATTTGAAGCTAACTCGTTTGTTTCGCATGCTGTTGAAGCTAACTCAAGTGTATCAAAAGTATTTGAAGCTAAACCATTTGCTTCGCATGGATTCGAAGATCAGCCTTCTACTTCGCATTGATTTGAAGCTAAAACATGTGTTCCGCATGGATTTGAAGCTAACTCCTTTGTTTCGCATGCTGTTGAAGCTAAATCATGTATATCACAAGTATTTGAAGCTAAACCATTTGTTACGCATGGATTCGAAGATCAGCCTTCTACTTAGCATTGATTTGATGCTAAATCATGTGTTTCGCATGGATTTGAAGCTAACTCGTTTGTTTCGCATGCTGTTGAAGCTAAATCATGTATATCACAAGTATTTGAAGCTAAACCATTTGTATCGCATGGGATCAAAGATAAGTCTCCTACTTCGCATTGATTTGAAGCTAAATCATGTGTTTCGCATGGATTTGAAGCTAACTCGTTTGTTTCGCATGCTGTTGAAGCTAAATCATATATATCACAAGTATTTGAAGCTAATCCATTTGTTTCGCATTTATTCGAAGCTAAGCCTTCTACTTCGCATTGATTTGAGGCTAAATCATGCGTTTCGCTTGGTTTTGAAGCTAACTCGTTTGTTTCGCATGCTGTTGAAGCTAAATCATGTATATCACAAGTATTTGAAGCTATATCATACGTTTCGCATGGATTCCAAGATAACCCTCCTAATTCGCATAGATTTGAAGATAAATCATGTGTTTCGCTTGGATTTGAATATAACTCATTTGTTTCGCATGCTGTTGAAGCTAAATCATGTATATCACAAGTATTTGAAGCTAAACCATTTGCTTCGCATGGATTCGAAGATCAGTCTTCTACTTCGCATTGATTTGATGCTAAATCATGTGTTTCGCATGGATTTGAAGCTAACTCGTTTGTTTCGCGTGCTGTTGAAGCTAAATCATGTATATCACAAGTATATGAAGCTATATCATACGTTTCGCATGGATTCCAAGATAACCCTTCTAATTCGCATTGACTTGAATCTAAATCATGTGTTTCGCATGGATTTGAAGCTAACTCGTTTGTTTCGCATGCTGTTGAAGCTAAATCATGTATATCACAAGTATTTGAAGCTAAACTATTCGTTTCGCATGGATTCGAAGATAAGCCTTCCACTTCGCATTGATTTGAAGATAAATCATGTGTTTCGCTTGGATTTGAAGCTAACTCGTTTGTTTCGCATGCTGTTGAAGCTAACTCAAGTGTATCAAAAGTATTTGAAGCTACACCATTTGCTTCGCATGGATTCGAAGATCAGCCTCCTACTTCGCATTGATTTGAAGCTAAATCAGTTGTTTCGCATGGATTTGAAGATAACTCATTTGTTTCGCATGCTGTTGAAGCTAAATCATGTATATCACAAGTATTTGAAGCTAAACCATTTGTATCGCATGGGATCGAAGATAAGCCTCCTACTTCGCATTGATTTGAAGATAAATCATGTGTTTCGCATGGATTTGAAGCTAACTCGTTTGTTTCGCATGCTGTTGAAGCTAAATCATATATATCACAAGTATTTGAAGCTAAACCATTTGTTTCGCATTTATTCGAAGCTAAGCCTTCTACTTCGCATTGATTTGAGGCTAAATCATGTGTTTCGCTTGGTTTTGAAGCTACCTCGTTTGTTTCGCATGCTGTTGAAGCTAAATCATGTATATCACAAGTATTTGAAGCTAAACCATTTGTATCGCATGGGATCAAAGATAAGCCTCCTACTTCGCATTGATTTGAAGCTAAATCATGTGTTTCGCATGGATTTGAAGCTAACTCGTTTGTTTCGCATGCTGTTGAAGCTAAATCATATATATCACAAGTATTTGAAGCTAAACCATTTGTTTCGCATTTATTCGAAGCTAAGCCTTCTACTTCTCATTGATTTGAGGCTAAATCATGTGTTTCGCTTGGTTTTGAAGCTAACTCGTTTGTTTCGCATGCTGTTGAAGCTAAGTCATGTATATCACAAGTATTTGAAGCTATATCATACGTTTCGGATGGATTCCAAGATAACCCTCCTAATTCGCATAGATTTGAAGATAAATCATGTGTTTCGCTTGGATTTGAAGCTAACTCGTTTGTTTCGCAAGCAGTTGAAGCTGAATCGTGTATATCACAAGTATTTGAAGCTAAACTATTCATTTCGCATGGATTCGAAGATAAGCCTTCCACTTCGCATTGATTTGAAGATAAATCATGTGTTTCGCTTGGTTTTGAAGCTAACTCGTTTTTTTCGCATGCAGTTGTAGCTAAATCATGTATATCACAAGTATTTGAAGCTAAACCATTTGTTTCGCATGGATTCGGAGATAAGCCTTCTACTTCGCATTGATTTTAATCTAAATCATGTGTTTCGCATGGATTTAAAGCTAACTCGTTTGTTTCGCATGCAGTTGAAGCTGAATCATGTATATCACAAGTATTTGAAGCTATATAATACGTTTCGCATGGATTCCAAGATAACCCTTCTAATTCGCATTGATTTGAATCTAAATCATGTGTTTCGCATGGATTTGAAGCTAACTCGTTTGTTTCGCAGGCTGTTGAAGCTAAATCATGTAATCACATGTATTTGCAGCTAAACCATTTGTTACGCATGCATTCGAAGATAAGCCTTCCACTTCGCATTGATTTGAAGATAAATCATGTGTTTCGCTTGGATTTGAATATAACTCATTTGTTTCGAATGCTGTTGAAGCTAACTCAAGTGTATCAAAAGTATTTCAAGCTAAACCATTTGCTTCGCATGGATTCGAAGATCAGCCATCTACTTCGCATTTATTTGAAGCTAAATCATGTGTTCCGCATGGATTTTAAGCTAACTCGTTTGTTTCGCATGCAGTTGAAGCTAAATCATGTATATCACAAGTATTTGAAGTTAAACCATTTGATTCCCATGGTTTTGAAGCTAAGCTTTCTACTTCGCATTGATTTGAAGCTAAATCATGTGTTTCGCATGGATTTGAAGCTAACTCGATTGTTTCGCATGGTGTTGAAGCTAAATCATGTATATCACAAGTATTTGAAGCTAAACCATTTGTTACGCATGGATTCGAAGATCAGCCTTCTACTTAGCATTGATTTGATGCTAAATCATGTGTTTCGCATGGATTTGAAGCTAACTCGTTTGTTTCGCATGCTGTTGAAGCTAAATCATGTATATCACAAGTATTTGAATCTAAACCATTTGTTTCGCATTTATTCGAAGATAAGCCATCTACTTCGCATTGATTTGAGGCTAAATCATGTGTTTCGCTTGGTTTTGTAGCTAACTCGTTTTTTTCGCATGCAGTTGTAGCTAAATCATGTATATCACAAGTATTTGAAGCTAAACCATTTGTTTCGCAAGGATTCGAAGATAAGCCTTCTACTTCGCATTGATTTGATGCTAAATCATGTGTTTTGCAAGGATTTGAAGCTAACTCGTTTGTTTCGCATGCTGTTGAAGCTAACTCAAGTGTATCAAAAGTATTTGAAGCTAAACCATTTGCTTCGCATGGATTCTAAGATCAGCCTTCTACTTCGCATTGATTTTAATCTAAATCATGTGTTTTGCATGGATGTAAAGCTAACTCGTTTGTTTCGCATGCAGTTGAAGCTAAATCATGTAATCACAAGTATTTGCAGCTGAACCATTTGTTACGCATGGATTCGAAGACCAGCCTTCTACTTCGCATTGATTTGAAGCTAAATCATGTGTTTCCTATGGATTTGAATCTAACTCGTTTATTTCGCATGCTGTTGAAGCTAAATCATGTATATCACAAGTATAAGAAGCTAATCCGTTTGTTTCGCATGGATTCGAAGATAAGCCTTCTACTGCGCATTGATTAGAAACAAAATCATGTGTTTCGCATGGATCTGAATCTAACTCGTTTGTTTCGGATGCTGTTGAAGCTAAATCATGTATATCACAAGTATTTGAAGCTATATCATTTGTTTCGCATGGATTCGAAGATAACCCTTCTAATTCGCATTGATTTGAGGCTAAATCATGAGTTTCGCTTGGATTTGAAGCTAACTCGTTTTTTTCGCTAGTAGTTGAAGCTAAATCATGCATATCACAAGTATTTGAAGCTAAACCATTTGGTTCGCATTTATTCGAAGCTAAGCCTTCTACTTCGCATTGATTTGAGGCTAAATCATGTGTTTCGATTGGTTTTGAAGCTAACTCGTTTTTTTCACATGCAGTTGTATCTAAATCATGTATATCACAAGTATTTGAAGCTAAACCATTTGTTTTTCATGGATCCGAAGATAAGCCTTCTACTTCGCATTGATTTTAATCTAAATCATGTGTTTCGCATGGATTTGAAGCTAACTCGTTTGTTTCGCAAGCAGTTGAAGCTGAATCGTGTATATCACAAGTATTTGAAGCTAAACTATTCATTTCGCATGGATTCGAAGATAAGCCTTCCACTTCGCATTGATTTGAAGATAAATCATGTGTTTCGCTTGGTTTTAAGCTAACTCGTTTTTTTCGCATGCAGTTGTAGCTAAATCATGTATATCACAAGTATTTGAAGCTATATCATACGTTTCGCATGGATTCCAAGATAACCCTCCTAATTCGCATAGATTTGAAGATAAATCATGTGTTTCGCTTGGATTTGAATATAACTCATTTGTTTCGCATGCTGTTGAAGCTAAATCATGTATATCACAAGTATTTGAAGCTAAACCATTTGCTTCGCATGGATTCGAAGATCAGTCTTCTACTTCGCATTGATTTGATGCTAAATCATGTGTTTCGCATGGATTTGAAGCTAACTCGTTTGTTTCGCGTGCTGTTGAAGCTAAATCATGTATATCACAAGTATATGAAGCTATATCATACGTTTCGCATGGATTCCAAGATAACCCTTCTAATTCGCATTGACTTGAATCTAAATCATGTGTTTCGCATGGATTTGAAGCTAACTAGTTTGTTTCGCATGCTGTTGAAGCTAAATCATGTATATCACAAGTATTTGAAGCTAAACTATTCGTTTCGCATGGATTCGAAGATAAGCCTTCCACTTCGCATTGATTTGAAGATAAATCATGTGTTTCGCTTGGATTTGAAGCTAACTCGTTTGTTTCGCATGCTGTTGAAGCTAACTCAAGTGTATCAAAAGTATTTGAAGCTACACCATTTGCTTCGCATGGATTCGAAGATCAGCCTCCTACTTCGCATTGATTTGAAGCTAAATCAGTTGTTTCGCATGGATTTGAAGATAACTCATTTGTTTCGCATGCTGTTGAAGCTAAATCATGTATATCACAAGTATTTGAAGCTAAACCATTTGTATCGCATGGGATCGAAGATAAGCCTCCTACTTCGCATTGATTTGAAGATAAATCATGTGTTTCGCATGGATTTGAAGCTAACTCGTTTGTTTCGCATGCTGTTGAAGCTAAATCATATATATCACAAGTATTTGAAGCTAAACCATTTGTTTCGCATTTATTCGAAGCTAAGCCTTCTACTTCGCATTGATTTGAGGCTAAATCATGTGTTTCGCTTGGTTTTGAAGCTACCTCGTTTGTTTCGCATGCTGTTGAAGCTAAATCATGTATATCACAAGTATTTGAAGCTAAACCATTTGTATCGCATGGGATCAAAGATAAGCCTCCTACTTCGCATTGATTTGAAGCTAAATCATGTGTTTCGCATGGATTTGAAGCTAACTCGTTTGTTTCGCATGCTGTTGAAGCTAAATCATATATATCACAAGTATTTGAAGCTAAACCATTTGTTTCGCATTTATTCGAAGCTAAGCCTTCTACTTCTCATTGATTTGAGGCTAAATCATGTGTTTCGCTTGGTTTTGAAGCTAACTCGTTTGTTTCGCATGCTGTTGAAGCTAAGTCATGTATATCACAAGTATTTGAAGCTATATCATACGTTTCGGATGGATTCCAAGATAACCCTCCTAATTCGCATAGATTTGAAGATAAATCATGTGTTTCGCTTGGATTTGAAGCTAACTCGTTTGTTTCGCAAGCAGTTGAAGCTGAATCGTGTATATCACAAGTATTTGAAGCTAAACTATTCATTTCGCATGGATTCGAAGATAAGCCTTCCACTTCGCATTGATTTGAAGATAAATCATGTGTTTCGCTTGGTTTTGAAGCTAACTCGTTTTTTTCGCATGCAGTTGTAGCTAAATCATGTATATCACAAGTATTTGAAGCTAAACCATTTGTTTCGCATGGATTCGGAGATAAGCCTTCTACTTCGCATTGATTTTAATCTAAATCATGTGTTTCGCATGGATTTAAAGCTAACTCGTTTGTTTCGCATGCAGTTGAAGCTGAATCATGTATATCACAAGTATTTGAAGCTATATAATACGTTTCGCATGGATTCCAAGATAACCCTTCTAATTCGCATTGATTTGAATCTAAATCATGTGTTTCGCATGGATTTGAAGCTAACTCGTTTGTTTCGCAGGCTGTTGAAGCTAAATCATGTAATCACATGTATTTGCAGCTAAACCATTTGTTACGCATGCATTCGAAGATAAGCCTTCCACTTCGCATTGATTTGAAGATAAATCATGTGTTTCGCTTGGATTTGAATATAACTCATTTGTTTCGAATGCTGTTGAAGCTAACTCAAGTGTATCAAAAGTATTTCAAGCTAAACCATTTGCTTCGCATGGATTCGAAGATCAGCCATCTACTTCGCATTTATTTGAAGCTAAATCATGTGTTCCGCATGGATTTTAAGCTAACTCGTTTGTTTCGCATGCAGTTGAAGCTAAATCATGTATATCACAAGTATTTGAAGTTAAACCATTTGATTCCCATGGTTTTGAAGCTAAGCTTTCTACTTCGCATTGATTTGAAGCTAAATCATGTGTTTCGCATGGATTTGAAGCTAACTCGATTGTTTCGCATGGTGTTGAAGCTAAATCATGTATATCACAAGTATTTGAAGCTAAACCATTTGTTACGCATGGATTCGAAGATCAGCCTTCTACTTAGCATTGATTTGATGCTAAATCATGTGTTTCGCATGGATTTGAAGCTAACTCGTTTGTTTCGCATGCTGTTGAAGCTAAATCATGTATATCACAAGTATTTGAATCTAAACCATTTGTTTCGCATTTATTCGAAGATAAGCCATCTACTTCGCATTGATTTGAGGCTAAATCATGTGTTTCGCTTGGTTTTGTAGCTAACTCGTTTTTTTTCGCATGCAGTTGTAGCTAAATCATGTATATCACAAGTATTTGAAGCTAAACCATTTGTTTCGCAAGGATTCGAAGATAAGCCTTCTACTTCGCATTGATTTGATGCTAAATCATGTGTTTTGCAAGGATTTGAAGCTAACTCGTTTGTTTCGCATGCTGTTGAAGCTAACTCAAGTGTATCAAAAGTATTTGAAGCTAAACCATTTGCTTCGCATGGATTCTAAGATCAGCCTTCTACTTCGCATTGATTTTAATCTAAATCATGTGTTTTGCATGGATGTAAAGCTAACTCGTTTGTTTCGCATGCAGTTGAAGCTAAATCATGTAATCACAAGTATTTGCAGCTGAACCATTTGTTACGCATGGATTCGAAGACCAGCCTTCTACTTCGCATTGATTTGAAGCTAAATCATGTGTTTCCTATGGATTTGAATCTAACTCGTTTATTTCGCATGCTGTTGAAGCTAAATCATGTATATCACAAGTATAAGAAGCTAATCCGTTTGTTTCGCATGGATTCGAAGATAAGCCTTCTACTGCGCATTGATTAGAAACAAAATCATGTGTTTCGCATGGATCTGAATCTAACTCGTTTGTTTCGGATGCTGTTGAAGCTAAATCATGTATATCACAAGTATTTGAAGCTATATCATTTGTTTCGCATGGATTCGAAGATAACCCTTCTAATTCGCATTGATTTGAGGCTAAATCATGAGTTTCGCTTGGATTTGAAGCTAACTCGTTTTTTTCGCTAGTAGTTGAAGCTAAATCATGCATATCACAAGTATTTGAAGCTAAACCATTTGGTTCGCATTTATTCGAAGCTAAGCCTTCTACTTCGCATTGATTTGAGGCTAAATCATGTGTTTCGATTGGTTTTGAAGCTAACTCGTTTTTTTCACATGCAGTTGTATCTAAATCATGTATATCACAAGTATTTGAAGCTAAACCATTTGTTTTTCATGGATCCGAAGATAAGCCTTCTACTTCGCATTGATTTTAATCTAAATCATGTGTTTCGCATGGATTTGAAGCTAACTCGTTTGTTTCGCAAGCAGTTGAAGCTGAATCGTGTATATCACAAGTATTTGAAGCTAAACTATTCATTTCGCATGGATTCGAAGATAAGCCTTCCACTTCGCATTGATTTGAAGATAAATCATGTGTTTCGCTTGGTTTTAAGCTAACTCGTTTTTTTCGCATGCAGTTGTAGCTAAATCATGTATATCACAAGTATTTGAAGCTAAACCATTTGTTTCGCATGGATTCGAAGATAAGCCTTCTACTTCGCATTGATTTTAATCTAAATCATGTGTTTCGCATGGATTTAAAGCTAACTCGTTTGTTTCGCATGCAGTTGAAGCTGAATCATGTATATCACAAGTATTTGAAGCTATATAATACGTTTCGCATGGATTCCAAGATAACCCTTCTAATTCGCATTGATTTGAATCTAAATCATGTGTTTCGCATGGATTTGAAGCTAACTCGTTTGTTTCGCAGGCTGTTGAAGCTAAATCATGTAATCACATGTATTTGCAGCTAAACCATTTGTTACGCATGCATTCGAAGATAAGCCTTCCACTTCGCATTGATTTGAAGATAAATCATGTGTTTCGCTTGGATTTGAATATAACTCATTTGTTTCGAATGCTGTTGAAGCTAACTCAAGTGTATCAAAAGTATTTCAAGCTAAACCATTTGCTTCGCATGGATTCGAAGATCAGCCATCTACTTCGCATTTATTTGAAGCTAAATCATGTGTTCCGCATGGATTTTAAGCTAACTCGTTTGTTTCGCATGCAGTTGAAGCTAAATCATGTATATCACAAGTATTTGAAGTTAAACCATTTGATTCCCATGGTTTTGAAGCTAAGCTTTCTACTTCGCATTGATTTGAAGCTAAATCATGTGTTTCGCATGGATTTGAAGCTAACTCGATTGTTTCGCATGGTGTTGAAGCTAAATCATGTATATCACAAGTATTTGAAACTAAACTATTCGTTTCGCATGGATTCGAAGATAAGCCTTCCACTTCGCATTGATTTGATGATAAATCATGTGTTTCGCATGGATTTGAAGCTAACTCGTTTGTTTCGCATGCTGTTGAAGCTAACTCAAGTGTATCACAAGTATTTGAAGCTAAACCAATTGCTTCGCATGGATTCGAAGATCAGCCTTCTACTTCGCATTGATATGAAGTTAAATAATATGTTTCGCATGGATTTGAAGCTAACTCTTTTTTTCGTACGCAGTTGAAGCTAAATCATGTATATCACAAGTATTTGCAGCTAAACCATTTGTTTCGCATGGATTCGAAGATAACCCTTCTACTTCGCATTGATTTGAAGCTAAATCATGTGTTTCGCATGGATTTGAATCTAACTCGTTCATTTCGCATGCTGTTGAAGCTAAATCATGTATATCACAATTATATGAAGCTAAACCATTTGTTTCGCATGGATTCGAAGGTAAGCCTTCCACTTCGCATTGATTTGATGCTAAATCATGTGTTTCGCATGGATTTGAAGCTAACTCGTTTGTTTCGCATGCTGTTGAAGCTAACTCAAGTGTATCACAAGTATTTGAAACTAAACCATTTGCTTCGCATGGATTCGAAGATCAGCCTTCTACTTCGCATTGATATGAAGTTAAATCAAATGTTTCGCATGGATTTGAAGTTAACTCGTTTGTTTCGCATGCAGTTGAATCTAAATCATTTATATCGAAAGTATTTGAAGCTAAATCATTTGTTTCGCATGGATTTGAAGACAAAGCTTTAACCTCGCATTGATTTGAATCTAAATCATGTGTTTCGCATGAATGTGAAGCTAACTCGTTTGTCTCGCTTCCTGTTGAAGCTAAATCCATTATATAGCAAGTATTTTAACCTAAATCACTTGAATCGCATGGATTTGTAGTTAAACCTTCTACTACGCAATGCATGGAAGATAAATCATGTGTTTCGTTTGGACTTGAAGCTAACTTGTTTGTTTCGCATGCAGTTGAAGCTAAATCATGTATATCACAAGTATTTGAAGCTAAACCATTTGTTTCGCATTTATTAGAAGCTAAGCCTTCTACTTCGCATTGATTTGAGGCTAAATCATGTGTTTCGCATGGATTTGAAGCTAACTCGTTTGTTTCGCATGCTGTTGAAGCTGAATCGTGTATATCACAAGTATTTGTAGCAATATCATATGTTTCGCATGGATTCGAAGATAACCCTTCTAATTCGCATTGATTTGAAGCTAAATCATGTGTTTCGCATGGATTTGAAGCTAACTCGTTTGTTTCGCATGCAGTTGAAGCTGAATCATGAATAACACAAGTATTTGAAGCTAAACTATTCGTTTCGCATGGTTTCGAAGATAAGCCTTCTACTTCGCATTGATTTTAATCTAAATCATGTGTTTCGCATGGATTTGAAGCTAACTCGTTTGTTTCGCATGTTGTTGGAACTAAATCATGTATATCACAAGTATTTGAAGCAAAACTATTCGTTTCGCATGGATTCGAAGGTAAGCCTTCCACATCGCATTGATTTGAAGCTAAATCATGTGTTTCGCATGGATTTGAAGCTAACTCGTTTGTTTCGCCTACATTTGAAGCTATATCACTTATATTCACAAGTATGTGAAGCTAAATCATTCGTTTCGCATGGATTTGAAGCTAAGAAATCAACTTCACGTTGACTTGATGCTAAATCATGTTTTTGCTTGGACTTGAAGCTAACTCGTTTGTTTCGCATGCTGTTGAAGCTGAATCATGTATATCACAAGTATTTGTAGCTATATCATTTGTTTCGCATTTATTCGAAGCTAAGCCTTCTACTTCGCATTTATTTGAGGCTAAAGCATGTGTTCCGCATGGCTTTTAAGCTAACTCGTTTGTTTCGCATGCAGTTGAAGCTAAATCATGTATATCACAAGTATTTGAAGCTAAACCATTTGATTCCCATGGTTTTGAAGCTAAGCTTTCTACTTCGCATAGATTTCAAGATAAATCATGTGTTTCGCTTGGATTTGAAGATAACTCGTTTGCTTCGCATGCTGTTGAAGCTAAATCATGTATATCACAAGTATTTGAAGTTAAACCATTTGTTTCGCATGGATTCGAAGATAAGCCTTCTACTTCGCATTGATTTTAATCTAAATCATGTGTTTCGCATGGATTTGAAGCTAACTCGTTTGTTTCGCATGCAGTTGAAGCTGAATCATGTACATCACAAGTATTTGCAGCTAAACCATTTGTTTCGCATCGATACGAAGATAACCCTTCTACTTCACATTGATTTGAAGCTAAATCATGTGTTTCGCATGGATTTGAATCTAACTCGTTTATTTCGCATGCTGTTGAAGCTAAATCATGTATATCACAAGTATAAGAAGCTAATCCGTTTGTTTCGCATGGATTCGAAGATAAGCCTTCTACTTCGCAATGATTTGGAGCTAAATCATGTGTTTCGCATGGATTTGAATCTAACTCGTTTGTTTCGGATGCTGTTGAAGCTAAATAATGTATATCACAAGTATTTGAAGCTATATCATTTGTTTCGCATGGATTCGAAGATTAGCCTTCTACTTCGCATTGATTAAATGCTAAATCATGTGTTAAGCATGGGTTTGAAGCTAACTCGTTTGTTTCGCCTGCATTTGAAGCTATATCACTTATATTCACAAGTATTTGAAGCTAAATCATTAGTTTCGCATGGATTTGAAGCTAAGCCATCAACTTCGCGTTGACTTGATACTAAATCATGTGTTTCGCAAGGATTTGAAGCTAACTCGTTTGTTTCGCATGCTGTTGAAGCTAAATCATGTATATCACAAGTATTTGTAGGTATATCATTTGTTTCGCATTTATTCGAAGCTAAGCCTTCTACTTCGCATTTATTTGAGGCTAAAGCATGTGTTCCGCATGGCTTTTAAGCTAACTCGTTTGTTTCGCATGCTGTTGAAGCTAAATCATGTATATCACAATTATTTGAAGCTAAACCATTTGTATCGCATGGAATCGAAGATAAGCCACCTACTTCGCATTGATTTGTAGCTAAATCATGTGTTTCGGATGGATTTGAAGCTAACTCGTTTGTTTCGCATGCAGTTGAAGCTGAATCATGTATATCACAAGTAATTGAAGCTAAACTATTCGTTTCGCATGGTTTCGAAGATAACCCTTCTTCTTCGCATTGATTTGAAGCTAGATCATGTGTTTCGCATGGATTTGAATCTAACTCGTTTATTTCGCTAGCAGTTGAAGCTAAATCATGTATGTCACAAGTATATGAATCTAATCCATTTGTTTCGCATGGATTCGTAGATAAGCCTTCTACTTCGCATTGATTTGAAGCTAAATCATGTGTTTCGCATGGATTTGAATCTAACTCGTTTGTTTCGCATGCTGTTGAAACTAAATCATGTATATCACAAGTATTTGAAGCTATATCATTTGTTTCGCATGGATTCGAAGATTAGCCTTCTACTTCGCATTGATTAGATGCTAAATCATGTGTTTCGCATGGGTTTGAAGCTAACACGTTTGTTTCGCCTGCATTTGAAGCTATATCACTTATATTCACAAGTATGTGAAGCTAAAACATTCGTTTCGCATGGATTTGAAGCTAAGCCATCAACTTCGCGTTGACTTGATGCTAAATCATGTTTTTCGTTTGGACTTGATGCTAACTCGTTTGTTTCGCATGTTGTTGAAGCTAAATCATATATATCACAAGTATTTGAATCTAAACCATTTGTTTCGCAATAATTAGAAGCTAAGCCTCCTACTTCGCATTGATTTGAGGCTAAATCATGTGTTTCGCATGAATTTGAAGCTAACTCGATTGTTTCGCATGCTGTTGAAGCTGAATCATGTATATCACAAGTATTTGTAGCTATATCATATGTTTCGCATGGATTCGAAGATAACCCTTCTTCTTCGCATTGATTTGAAGCTAAATCATGTGTTTCGCATGGATTTGAATCTAACTCGTTCATTTCGCATGCTGTTGAAGCTAAATCATGTATATCACAAGTATTTGAAGTTAAACCATTTGTTTCGCATGGATTCGAAGATAAGCCTTCTACTTCGCATTGATTTTAATCTAAATCATGTGTTTCGCATGGATTTGAAGCTAACTCGTTTGTTTCGCATGCAGTTGAAGCTGAATCATGTACATCACAAGTATTTGCAGCTAAACCATTTGTTTCGCATCGATACGAAGATAACCCTTCTACTTCACATTGATTTGAAGCTAAATCATGTGTTTCGCATGGATTTGAATCTAACTCGTTTTTTTCGCATGCTGTTGAAGCTAAATCATGTATATCACAATTATAAGAAGCTAATCCGTTTGTTTCGCATGGATTCGAAGATAAGCCTTCTACTTCGCAATGATTTGGAGCTAAATCATGTGTTTCGCATGGATTTGAATCTAACTCGTTTGTTTCGGATGCTGTTGAAGCTAAATAATGTATATCACAAGTATTTGAAGCTATATCATTTGTTTCGCATGGATTCGAAGATTAGCCTTCTACTTCGCATTGATTAGATGCTAAATCATGTGTTAAGCATGGGTTTGAAGCTAACTCGTTTGTTTCGCCTGCATTTGAAGCTATATCACTTATATTCACAAGTATTTGAAGTTAAATCATTAGTTTCGCATGGATTTGAAGCTAAGCCATCAACTTCGCGTTGACTTGATACTAAATCATGTGTTTCGCAAGGATTTGAAGCTAACTCGTTTGTTTCGCATGCTGTTGAAGCTAAATCATGTATATCACAAGTATTTGAAGCTATATCATATGTTTCGCATGGATTCGAAGATAACCCTTCTAATTCGCATTGATTTGAAGCTTAATCATGTGTTTCGCATGGATTTGAAGCTAACTCGTTTGTTTCGCATGCAGTTGAAGCTAAATCATGTATATCACAAGTATTTGAAGCTAAACCATTTGCTTCGCATGGATTCGAAGGTCTGCCTTCTACTTCGCATTGATTTGATGCTAAATCATTTGTTTCGCATGGATTTGAAGCTAACTCGTTTGTATCGCATGCTGTTGAAGCTAAATCATGTATATCACAATTATTTGAAGCTAAACCATTTGTATCGCATGGAATCGAAGATAAGCCACCTACTTCGCATTGATTTGTAGCTAAATAATGTGTTTCGCATGGATTTGAAGCTAACTCGTTTGTTTCGCATGCAGTTGAAGCTGAATCATGTATATCACAAGTAATTGAAGCTAAACTATTCGTTTCGCATGGTTTCGAAGATAACCCTTCTTCTTCGCATTGATTTGAAGCTAGATCATGTGTTTCGCATGGATTTGAATCTAACTCGTTTATTTCGCTAGCAGTTGAAGCTAAATCATGTATGTCACAAGTATATGAATCTAATCCATTTGTTTCGCATGGATTCGTAGATAAGCCTTCTACTTCGCATTGATTTGAAGCTAAATCATGTGTTTCGCATGGATTTGAATCTAACTCGTTTGTTTCGCATGCTGTTGAAACTAAATCATGTATATCACAAGTATTTGAAGCTATATCATTTGTTTCGCATGGATTCGAAGATTAGCCTTCTACTTCGCATTGATTAGATGCTAAATCATGTGTTTCGCATGGGTTTGAAGCTAACACGTTTGTTTCGCCTGCATTTGAAGCTATATCACTTATATTCACAAGTATGTGAAGCTAAAACATTCGTTTCGCATGGATTTGAAGCTAAGCCATCAACTTCGCGTTGACTTGATGCTAAATCATGTTTTTCGTTTGGACTTGATGCTAACTCGTTTGTTTCGCATGTTGTTGAAGCTAAATCATATATATCACAAGTATTTGAATCTAAACCATTTGTTTCGCAATAATTAGAAGCTAAGCCTTCTACTTCGCATTGATTTGAGGCTAAATCATGTGTTTCGCATGAATTTGAAGCTAACTCGATTGTTTCGCATGCTGTTGAAGCTGAATCATGTATATCACAAGTATTTGTAGCTATATCATATGTTTCGCATGGATTCGAAGATAACCCTTCTAATTCGCATTGATTTGAAGCTAAATCATGTGTTTCGCATGGATTTGAAGCTAACTCGTTTGTTTCGCATGCAGTTGAAGCTGAATCATGAATATCACAAGTATTTGAAGCTAAACTGTTCGTTTCGCATGGATTCGAAGATAACCCTTCTTCTTCGCATTGATTTGAAGCTAAATCATGTGTTTCGCATGGATTTGAATCTAACTCGTTCATTTCGCATGCTGTTGAAGCTAAATCATGTATATCACAAGTATATGAAGCTAAACAATTTGTTTCGCATGGATTCGAAGATAAGCCTTCCACTTCGCATTGATTTGATGCTAAATCATGTGTTTCGCATGGATTTGAAGCTAACTAGTTTGTTTCGCATGCTGTTGAAGCTAAATCAAGTGTATCACAAGTATTTGAAGCTAAACAATTTGCTTCGCATGGATTCGAAGATCAGCCTTCTACTTCGCATTGATTTGAAGCTAAATCATGCGTTCCGCATGGATTTTAAGCTAACACGTTTGTTTCGCATGCAGTTGAAGCTAAATCATGTATATCACAAGTATTTGAAGCTAAACCATTTGTTTCGCATGGATTCGAAGATAAGCCTTCTACTTCGCATTGATTTTAATCTAAATCATGTGCTTCGCATGGATTTGAAGCTAACTCGTTTGTTTCGCATGCAGTTGAAGCTGAATCATGTACATCACAAGTATTTGCAGCTAAACCATTTGTTTCGCATCGATACGAAGATAACCCTTCCACTTCGCATTGATTTGAAGCTAAATCATGTGTTTCGCATGGATTTGAATCTAACTCGTTCATTTCGCATGCTGTTGAAGCTAAATCATGTATATCACAAGTATATGAAGCTAAACCATTTGTTTCGCATGGATTCGAAGATAAGCCTTCCACTTCGCATTGATTTGATGCTAAATCATGAGTTTCGCAAGGATTTGAAGCTAACTCGTTTGTTTCGCATGCTGTTGAAGCTAACTAAAGTGTATCACAAGTATTTGAAACTAAACCTTTTGTTTCGCATGGATTCGAAGATCAGCCTTCTACTTCGCATTGATATGAAGTTAAATCAAATGTTTCGCATGGATTTGAAGCCAACTCTTTTTTTTCGTATGCAGTTGAAGCTAAATCATGTATATCACAAGTATTTGCAGCTAAACCATTAGTTTCGCATGGATTCGAAGATAACCGTTCTACTTCGCATTGATTTGAAGCTAAATCATGTGTTTCGCATGGATTTGAAGCTAACTCGTTTGTTTCGCATGCTGTTGAAGCTAAATCATGTATATCAAAAGTTTTGAAAGCTAAACTGTTCGTTTCACATGGATTTGAAGATCAGTCTTCTACTTCGCATTGATTTGAAACTAAATCATTTGTTTCGCATGGATTTGAAGTTAACTCGTTTGTTTCGCATGCAGTTGAATCTAAATCATTTATATCGAAAGTATTTGAAGCTAAATCATTTGTTTCGCATGGATTTGAAGACAAAGCTTTTACCTCGCATTGATTTGAATCTAAATCATGTGTTTCGCATGAATGTGAAGCTAACTCGTTTGTTTCGCATGCTGTTGAAGCTGAATCATGTATATCACAAGTATTTGTAGCTATATCATATGTTTCGCATGGATTCGAAGATAACCCTTCTAATTCGCATTGATTTGAAGCTAAATCATGTGTTTCGCATGGACTTGAATCTAACTCGTTTGTTTCGCATGCTGTTGAAGCTAAATCAAGTGTATCACAAGTATTTGAAGCTAAACAATTTGCTTCGCATGGATTCGAAGATCAGCATTCTACTTCTCATTGATTAGATGCTAAATCATGTGTTTCTCATGGGTTTGAAGCTAACTCGTTTGTTTCGCCTGCATTAGAAGCTATATCATTTATATTCTCAAGTAAGTGAAGCTAAATCATTCGTTTCGCATGGATTTGAATCTAAGCCGTCAAATTCGCGTTGACTTGATGATAAATCAAGTTTTTCGCTTGGACTTGAAGTTAACTCGTTTGTTTCGCATGCTGTTGAAGCTAAATCATGTATATCACAAGTATTTGAAGCTAAATCATTTGTTTCGCATGGATTTGAAGACAAAGCTTTTACCTCGCACTGATTTGAATCTAAATCATGTGTTTCGCATGAATGTGAAGCTAACTCGTTTGTCTCGCTTCCAGTTGAAGCTAAATCCATTATATAGCAAGTGTTTTAACCTAAATCACTTGAATCGCATGGATTTGTAGTTAAACCTTCTTCTACGCAATGCATGGAATATAAATCATGTGTTTCGTTTGGACTTGAAGCTAAATCGTTTGTTTCGCATGCAGTTGAAGCTAAATCATGTATATCACAAGTATTTGAAGCTAAACCATTTGTTTCGCATTTATTCGAAGATAATCCATCTATTTCGCATTGATTTGAAGCTAAATCATGTGTTTTGCATGGATTTGAATCTAACTCGTTTGTTTCGCATGCTGTTGAAACTAAATCATTTATATCATAAGTATTTGAAGCTAAACCATTTGCTTCGCATGGATTCGAAGGTCAGCCTTCTACTTCGCATTGATTTGATGCTAAATCATTTGTTTCGCATGGATTT
This sequence comes from Megalopta genalis, assembly GCF_051020955.1. Classification (NCBI taxonomy): domain Eukaryota; kingdom Metazoa; phylum Arthropoda; class Insecta; order Hymenoptera; family Halictidae; genus Megalopta; species Megalopta genalis. The sequence continues at coordinate 55,245 of NW_027476756.1, forward strand.
GAAGCTAACTCGTTTGTTTCGCATGCTGTTGAAGCTAAATCATGTATATCACAATTATTTGAAGCTAAACCATTTGTATGGCATGGAATCGAAGATAAGCCACCTACTTCGCATTGATTTGTAGCTAAATCATGTGTTTCGCATGGATTTGAAGCTAACTCGTTTATTTCGCATGCTGTTGAAGCTAAATCAAGTGTATCACAAGTATTTGGAGCTACACAATTTGCTTCGCATGGATTCGAAGATCATTCTTCTACTTCGCATTGATTAGATGCTAAATCATGTGTTTCGCATGGGTTTGAAGCTAACTCGTTTTTTCGCTAGCAGTTGAAGCTGAATCATGTATATCACAATTATTTGAAGCTAAACCATTTGTATCGCATGGAATCGAAGATAAGCCACCTACTTCGCATTGATTTGTAGCTAAATCATGTGTTTCGCATGGATTTGAAGCTAACTCGTTTATTTCGCATGCTGTAGAACCTAAATCAAGTGTATCACAAGTATTTGAAGCTAAACAATTTGCTTCGCATGGATTCGAAGATCAGCCTTCTACTTCGCATTGATTAGATGCTAAATCATGTGTTTCGCATGGGTTTGAAGCTAACTCGTTTGTTTCGCCTGCATTTGAAGCTATATCACTTATATTCACAAGTATGTGAAGCTAAATCATTCGTTGCGCATGGATTTGAAGCTAAGCCGTCAACTTCGCGTTGACTTGATGATAAATCATGTTTTTCGCTTGGACTTGAAGCTAACTCGTTTGTTTCGCATGCTGTTGAAGCTAAATCATGTATATCACAAGTATTTGAAGCTAAACCATTTGTTTCGCATGTATTCGAAGATTAGCCTTCCACATCGCATTGATTTGAAGCTAAATCATTTGTTTCGCATGGATTTGAAGTTAACTCGTTTGTCTCGCATGCAGTTGAAGCTAAATCAAGTGTCTCACAAGTATTTGAAGCTAAACCATTTGCTTCGCATGAATTGCGAAGATCAGCATTCTACTTCTCATTGATTAGATGCTAAATCATGTGTTTCGCATGGGTTTGAAGCTAACTCGTTTGTTTAGCCTGCATTTGAAGCTATATCATTTATATTCTCAAGTATGTGAAGCTAAATCATTCGTTTCGCATGGATTTGAAGCTAAGCCGTCAACTTCGCGTTGACATGATGATAAATCATGTTTTTCGCTTGGACTTGAAGTTAACTCGTTTGTTTCGCATGCTGTTTAAGCTAAATCATGTATATCACAAGTATTTGAAGCTAAACCATTTGTTTCGCATGGATTCCAAGATAACCCTTCTAATTCGCATTGATTTGAAGCTAAATCATGTGTTTCACATGGATTTGATGCTAACTCGTTTGCTTCGCATGCTGTTGAAGCTAAATCAAGTGTATCACAAGTATTTGAAGCTAAACAATTTGCTTCGCATTTATTCGAAGCTAAGCCTTCTACTTCGCATTGATTTGAGGCTAAATCATGTGTTTCGCTTGGATTTGAAGCTGATTCGTTTTTTCGCTAGCAGTTGAAGCTAAATCATGTATATCACAAGTATTTGAAGCTAAACCATTTTATTCCCATGGATTTGAAGCTAAGCTTTCTACTTAGCATTGATTTGAAGATAAATCATGTGTTTCGTTTGGATTTGAAGATAACTAATTTGCTTCGCATGCTGTTGAAGCTAAATCATGTATATCACAAGTATTTGAAGTTAAACCATTTGTTTCGCATGGATTCGAAGATAAGCATTCTACTTCGCATTTATTTGAAGATAAATCATGTGTTTCGTATGGATTTGAATCTAACTCGTTTGTTTCGCATGCTGTTGGAACTAAATCATGTATATCACAAGTATTTGAAGCTATATCATTTGTTTCGCATTTATTCGAAGATAAGCATTCTACTTCGCATTGATTAGATGCTAAATCATGTGTTTCGCATGGGTTTGAAGCTAACTCGTTTGTTTCGCCTGCATTTGAAGCTATATCACTTATATTCACAAGTATGTGAAGCTAAATCATTCGTTTCGCATTGATTTGAAGCTAAGCCATCAACTTCGCGTTGACTTGATGCTAAATCATGTGCTTCGCATGGATTTGAAGCTAATTCGTTTGCTTCGCATGCTGTTGAAGCTGAATCATGTATATCACAAGTATTTGTAGCTATATCATATGTTTCGCATGGATTCGAAGATAACCCTTCTTCTTCGCATTGATTTGAAGTTAAATCATGTATTTCGCATGGGTTTGAAGCTAACTCGTTTATTTCGCACGCTGTTGAAGCTAAATCATGTATATCACAAGTATATGAAGCTAATCCATTTGTTTCGCATGGTTTCGAAGATAAGCCTTCTACTTCGCATTGATTTGAAGATAAATCATGTGTTTCGTATGGATTTGAATCTAACTCGTTTGTTTCGCATGCTGTTGGAACTAAATCATGTATATCACAAGTATTTGAAGCTATATCATTTGTTTCGCATTTATTCGAAGATAAGCATTCTACTTCGCATTGATTTTAATCTAAATCATGTGTTTCGCATGGATTTGAAGCTAACTCGTTTGTTTCGCATGCAGTTGAAGCTGAATCATGTATATCACAAGTATTTGAAGCTAAACCATTTGATTCCCATGGATTTGAAACTAAGCTTTCTACTTAGCATTGATTTGAAGATAAATCATGTTTTTCGCTTGGACTTGAAGTTAACTCGTTTGCTTCGCATGCTGTTGAAGCTAAATCATGTATATCACAAGTATTTGAAGCTATATCATATGTTTCGCATTGATTCGAAGATAACCCTTCTAATTCGCATTGATTTGAAGCTAAATCATGTGTTTCGCATGGATTTGAAGCTAACTCGTTTGTTTCGCATGCAGTTGAAACTGAATCATGTATATGACAAGTAATTGAAGCTAAACTATTCGTTTCGCATGGATTCGAAGATAACCCATCTTCTTCGCATTGATTTGAAGCTAGATCATGTGTTTCGCATGGATTTGAATCTAACTCTTTTATTTCGCATGCTGTTGAATCTAAATCATGTATATCACAAGTATATGAATCTAATCCATTTGTTTCGCATGGATTCGTAGATAAGCCTCCTACTTCGCATTGATTTGAAGCTAAATCATGTTTTCGCATGGATTTGAAGCTAACTCGTTTGCTTCGCATGCTGTTGAAGCTAAATCAAGTGTATCACTAGTATTTGAAGCTAGACCATTTGTATCGCGTGGATTAGAAGATCAACCTTCTACTTCGCATTGATTTGAAGATAAATCATGTGTTTCGCATGGATTTGAAGCTAACTCGTTTGTTTCGCATGCTGTTGAAGCTAAATCATGTATATCAAAAGTTTTGGAAGCTAAACTGTTCGTTTCACATGGATTTGAAGATCAGTCTTCTACTTCGCATTGATTTGAAACTAAATCATTTGTTTCGCATGGATTTGAAGTTAACTCGTTTGTTTCGCATGCAGTTGAATCTAAATCATTTATATCGAAAGTATTTGAAGCTAAATCATTTGTTTCGCATGGATTTGAAGACAAAGCTTTTACCTCGCATTGATTTGAATCTAAATCATGTGTTTCGCATGAATGTGAAGCTAACTCGTTTGTTTCGCATGCTGTTGAAGCTGAATCATGTATATCACAAGTATTTGTAGCTATATCATATGTTTCGCATGGATTCGAAGATAACCCTTCTAATTCGCATTGATTTGAAGCTAAATCATGTGTTTCGCATGGATTTGAAGCTAACTCTTTTGTTTGGCATGCAGTTGAAGCTGAATCATGAATATCACAAGTATTTGAAGCTAAACTATTCGTTTCGCATGGTTTCGAAGATAAGCCTTCTACTTCGCATTGATTTTAATCTAAATCATGTGTTTCGCATGGATTTGAATCTAACTCGTTCATTTCGCATGCTGTTGAAGCTAAATCATGTATATCACAAGTATATGAAGCTAAACCATTTGTTTCGCATGGATTCGAAGATAAGCCTTCCAGTTCGCATTGATTTGATGCAAAATCATGTGTTTCGCATGGATTTGAAGCTAACTCGTTTGTTTCGCATGCTGTTGAAGCTAACTCAAGTGTGTCACAAGTATTTGAAACTAAACCTTTTGCTTCGCATGGATTCGAAGATCAGCCTTCTACTTCGCATTGATATGAAGTTAAATCAAATGTTTCGCATGGATTTGAAGCCAACTCTTTTTTTTCGTATGCAGTTGAAGCTAATTCATGTATATCACAAGTATTTGCAGCTAAACCATTTGTTTCGCATGGATTCGAAGATAACCCTTCTACTTCGCATTGATTTGAAGCTAAATCATGTGTTTCGCATGGATTTGAATCTAACTCGTTTGTTTCGCATGCTGTTGAAGCTAAATCAAGTGTATCACAAGTATTTGAAGCTAAACAATTTGCTTCGCATGGATTCGAAGATCAGCATTCTACTTCTCATTGATTAGATGCTAAATCATGTGTTTCTCATGGGTTTGAAGCTAACTCGTTTGTTTCGCCTGCATTTGAAGCTATATCATTTATATTCTCAAGTAAGTGAAGCTAAATCATTCGTTTCGCATGGATTTGAATCTAAGCCGTCAACTTCGCGTTGACTTGATGATAAATCAAGTTTTTCGCTTGGACTTGAAGTTAACTCGTTTGTTTCGCATGCTGTTGAAGCTAAATCATGTATATCACAAGTATTTGAAGCTAAATCATTTGTTTCGCATGGATTTGAAGACAAAGCTTTTACCTCGCATTGATTTGAATCTAAATCATGTGTTTCGCATGAATGTGAAGCTAACTCGTTTGTCTCGCTTCCAGTTGAAGCTAAATCCATTATATAGCAAGTGTTTTAACCTAAATCACTTGAATCGCATGGATTTGTAGTTAAACCTTCTACTACGCAATGCATGGAATATAAATCATGTGTTTCGTTTGGACTTGAAGCTAAATCGTTTGTTTCGCATGCAGTTGAAGCTAAATCATGTATATCACAAGTATTTCAAGCTAAACCATTTGTTTCGCATTTATTCGAAGATAATCCATCTATTTCGCATTGATTTGAAGCTAAATCATGTGTTTTGCATGGATTTGAATCTAACTCGTTTGTATCGCATGCTGTTGAAACTAAATCATTTATATCATAAGTATTTGAAGCTAAACCATTTGCTTCGCATGGATTCGAAGGTCAGCCTTCTACTTCGCATTGATTTGATGCTAAATCATTTGTTTCGCATGGATTTGAAGCTAACTCGTTTGTTTCGCATGCTGTTGAAGCTAAATCATGTATATCACAATTATTTGAAGCTAAACCATTTGTATGGCATGGAATCGAAGATAAGCCACCTACTTCGCATTGATTTGTAGCTAAATCATGTGTTTCGCATGGATTTGAAGCTAACTCGTTTATTTCGCATGCTGTTGAAGCTAAATCAAGTGTATCACAAGTATTTGGAGCTACACAATTTGCTTCGCATGGATTCGAAGATCATTCTTCTACTTCGCATTGATTAGATGCTAAATCATGTGTTTCGCATGGGTTTGAAGCTAACTCGTTTTTTCGCTAGCAGTTGAAGCTGAATCATGTATATCACAATTATTTGAAGCTAAACCATTTGTATCGCATGGAATCGAAGATAAGCCACCTACTTCGCATTGATTTGTAGCTAAATCATGTGTTTCGCATGGATTTGAAGCTAACTCGTTTATTTCGCATGCTGTAGAACCTAAATCAAGTGTATCACAAGTATTTGAAGCTAAACAATTTGCTTCGCATGGATTCGAAGATCAGCCTTCTACTTCGCATTGATTAGATGCTAAATCATGTGTTTCGCATGGGTTTGAAGCTAACTCGTTTGTTTCGCCTGCATTTGAAGCTATATCACTTATATTCACAAGTATGTGAAGCTAAATCATTCGTTGCGCATGGATTTGAAGCTAAGCCGTCAACTTCGCGTTGACTTGATGATAAATCATGTTTTTCGCTTGGACTTGAAGCTAACTCGTTTGTTTCGCATGCTGTTGAAGCTAAATCATGTATATCACAAGTATTTGAAGCTAAACCATTTGTTTCGCATGTATTCGAAGATTAGCCTTCCACATCGCATTGATTTGAAGCTAAATCATTTGTTTCGCATGGATTTGAAGTTAACTCGTTTGTCTCGCATGCAGTTGAAGCTAAATCAAGTGTCTCACAAGTATTTGAAGCTAAACCATTTGCTTCGCATGAATTGCGAAGATCAGCATTCTACTTCTCATTGATTAGATGCTAAATCATGTGTTTCGCATGGGTTTGAAGCTAACTCGTTTGTTTAGCCTGCATTTGAAGCTATATCATTTATATTCTCAAGTATGTGAAGCTAAATCATTCGTTTCGCATGGATTTGAAGCTAAGCCGTCAACTTCGCGTTGACATGATGATAAATCATGTTTTTCGCTTGGACTTGAAGTTAACTCGTTTGTTTCGCATGCTGTTTAAGCTAAATCATGTATATCACAAGTATTTGAAGCTAAACCATTTGTTTCGCATGGATTCCAAGATAACCCTTCTAATTCGCATTGATTTGAAGCTAAATCATGTGTTTCACATGGATTTGATGCTAACTCGTTTGCTTCGCATGCTGTTGAAGCTAAATCAAGTGTATCACAAGTATTTGAAGCTAAACAATTTGCTTCGCATTTATTCGAAGCTAAGCCTTCTACTTCGCATTGATTTGAGGCTAAATCATGTGTTTCGCTTGGATTTGAAGCTGATTCGTTTTTTCGCTAGCAGTTGAAGCTAAATCATGTATATCACAAGTATTTGAAGCTAAACCATTTTATTCCCATGGATTTGAAGCTAAGCTTTCTACTTAGCATTGATTTGAAGATAAATCATGTGTTTCGTTTGGATTTGAGGATAACTAATTTGCTTCGCATGCTGTTGAAGCTAAATCATGTATATCACAAGTATTTGAAGTTAAACCATTTGTTTCGCATGGATTCGAAGATAAGCATTCTACTTCGCATTTATTTGAAGATAAATCATGTGTTTCGTATGGATTTGAATCTAACTCGTTTGTTTCGCATGCTGTTGGAACTAAATCATGTATATCACAAGTATTTGAAGCTATATCATTTGTTTCGCATTTATTCGAAGCTAAGCCTTCTACTTCGCATTGATTTGAGGCTAAATCATGTGTTTCGCTTGGATTTGAAGCTAACTCGTTTTTTCGCTAGCAGTTGAAGCTAAATCATGTATATCAAAAGTATTTGAAGCTATATCATATGTTTCGCATGGATTCGAAGATAACCCTTCTAATTCGCATTGATTTGAAGCTAAATCATGTGTTTCGCATGGATTCGAAGCTAACTCGTTTGTTTCGCATGCTGTTGAAACTAAATCATGTATATCACAAGTATTTGAAGCTATATCATTTGTTTCGCATGGATTCGAAGATTAGCCTTCTACTTCGCATTGATTAAATGCTAAATCATGTGTTTCGCATGGGTTTGAAGCTAACTCGTTTGTTTCGCCTGCATTTGAAGCTATATCACTTATATTCACAAGTATGTGAAGCTAAATCATTCGTTTCGCATTGATTTGAAGCTAAGCCATCAACTTCGCGTTGACTTGATGCTAAATCATGTGCTTCGCATGGATTTGAAGCTAATTCGTTTGCTTCGCATGCTGTTGAAGCTGAATCATGTATATCACAAGTATTTGTAGCTATATCATATGTTTCGCATGGATTCGAAGATAACCCTTCTTCTTCGCATTGATTTGAAGTTAAATCATGTGTTTCGCATGGGTTTGAAGCTAACTCGTTTATTTCGCACGCTGTTGAAGCTAAATCATGTATATCACAAGTATATGAAGCTAATCCATTTGTTTCGCATGGTTTCGAAGATAAGCCTTCTACTTCGCATTGATTTGAAGATAAATCATGTGTTTCGTATGGATTTGAATCTAACTCGTTTGTTTCGCATGCTGTTGGAACTAAATCATGTATATCACAAGTATTTGAAGCTATATCATTTGTTTTGCATTTATTCGAAGATAAGCATTCTACTTCGCATTGATTTTAATCTAAATCATGTGTTTCGCATTGATTTGAAGCTAAATCATGTGTTTCGCATGGATTTGAAGCTAACTCGTTTGTTTCGCATGCAGTTGAAACTGAATCATGTATATCACAAGTAATTGAAGCTAAACTATTCGTTTCGCATGGATTCGAAGATAACCCATCTTCTTCGCATTGATTTGAAGCTAGATCATGTGTTTCGCATGGATTTGAATCTAACTCGTTTATTTCGCATGCTGTTGAATCTAAATCATGTATATCACAAGTATATGAATCTAATCCATTTGTTTCGCATGGATTCGTAGATAAGCCTCCTACTTCGCATTGATTTGAAGCTAAATCATGTTTTCGCATGGATTTGAAGCTAACTCGTTTGCTTCGCATGCTGTTGAAGCTAAATCAAGTGTATCACTAGTATTTGAAGCTAAACCATTTGTATCGCGTGGATTAGAAGATCAACCTTCTACTTCGCATTGATTTGAAGATAAATCATGTGTTTCGTATGGATTTGAATCTAACTCGTTTGTTTCGCATGCTGTTGGAACTAAATCATGTATATCACAAGTATTTGAAGCTATATCATTTGTTTCGCATTTATTCGAAGATAAGCATTCTACTTCGCATTGATTTTAATCTAAATCATGTGTTTCGCATGGATTTGAAGCTAACTCGTTTGTTTCGCATGCAGTTGAAGCTGAATCATGTATATCACAAGTATTTGAAGCTAAACCATTTGATTCCCATGGATTTGAAACTAAGCTTTCTACTTAGCATTGATTTGAAGATAAATCATGTTTTTCGCTTGGACTTGAAGTTAACTCGTTTGCTTCGCATGCTGTTGAAGCTAAATCATGTATATCACAAGTATTTGAAGCTATATCATATGTTTCGCATTGATTCGAAGATAACCCTTCTAATTCGCATTGATTTGAAGCTAAATCATGTGTTTCGCATGGATTTGAAGCTAACTCGTTTGTTTCGCATGCAGTTGAAACTGAATCATGTATATGACAAGTAATTGAAGCTAAACTATTCGTTTCGCATGGATTCGAAGATAACCCATCTTCTTCGCATTGATTTGAAGCTAGATCATGTGTTTCGCATGGATTTGAATCTAACTCTTTTATTTCGCATGCTGTTGAATCTAAATCATGTATATCACAAGTATATGAATCTAATCCATTTGTTTCGCATGGATTCGTAGATAAGCCTCCTACTTCGCATTGATTTGAAGCTAAATCATGTTTTCGCATGGATTTGAAGCTAACTCGTTTGCTTCGCATGCTGTTGAAGCTAAATCAAGTGTATCACTAGTATTTGAAGCTAAACCATTTGTATCGCGTGGATTAGAAGATCAACCTTCTACTTCGCATTGATTTGAAGATAAATCATGTGTTTCGCATGGATTTGAAGCTAACTCGTTTGTTTCGCATGCTGTTGAAGCTAAATCATGTATATCAAAAGTTTTGGAAGCTAAACTGTTCGTTTCACATGGATTTGAAGATCAGTCTTCTACTTCGCATTGATTTGAAACTAAATCATTTGTTTCGCATGGATTTGAAGTTAACTCGTTTGTTTCGCATGCAGTTGAATCTAAATCATTTATATCGAAAGTATTTGAAGCTAAATCATTTGTTTCGCATGGATTTGAAGACAAAGCTTTTACCTCGCATTGATTTGAATCTAAATCATGTGTTTCGCATGAATGTGAAGCTAACTCGTTTGTTTGGCATGCAGTTGAAGCTGAATCATGAATATCACAAGTATTTGAAGCTAAACTATTCGTTTCGCATGGTTTCGAAGATAAGCCTTCTACTTCGCATTGATTTTAATCTAAATCATGTGTTTCGCATGGATTTGAATCTAACTCGTTCATTTCGCATGCTGTTGAAGCTAAATCATGTATATCACAAGTATATGAAGCTAAACCATTTGTTTCGCATGGATTCGAAGATAAGCCTTCCAGTTCGCATTGATTAGATGCTAAATCATGTGTTTCTCATGGGTTTGAAGCTAACTCGTTTGTTTCGCCTGCATTTGAAGCTATATCATTTATATTCTCAAGTAAGTGAAGCTAAATCATTCGTTTCGCATGGATTTGAATCTAAGCCGTCAACTTCGCGTTGACTTCATGATAAATCAAGTTTTTCGCTTGGACTTGAAGTTAACTCGTTTGTTTCGCATGCTGTTGAAGCTAAATCATGTATATCACAAGTATTTGAAGCTAAATCATTTGTTTCGCATGGATTTGAAGACAAAGCTTTTACCTCGCATTGATTTGAATCTAAATCATGTGTTTCGCATGAATGTGAAGCTAACTCGTTTGTCTCGCTTCCAGTTGAAGCTAAATCCATTATATAGCAAGTGTTTTAACCTAAATCACTTGAATCGCATGGATTTGTAGTTAAACCTTCTACTACGCAATGCATGGAATATAAATCATGTGTTTCGTTTGGACTTGAAGCTAAATCGTTTGTTTCGCATGCAGTTGAAGCTAAATCATGTATATCACAAGTATTTCAAGCTAAACCATTTGTTTCGCATTTATTCGAAGATAATCCATCTATTTCGCATTGATTTGAAGCTAAATCATGTGTTTTGCATGGATTTGAATCTAACTCGTTTGTATCGCATGCTGTTGAAACTAAATCATTTATATCATAAGTATTTGAAGCTAAACCATTTCCTTCGCATGGATTCGAAGGTCAGCCTTCTACTTCGCATTGATTTGATGCTAAATCATTTGTTTCGCATGGATTTGAAGCTAACTCGTTTGTTTCGCATGCTGTTGAAGCTAAATCATGTATATCACAATTATTTGAAGCTAAACCATTTGTATGGCATGGAATCGAAGATAAGCCACCTACTTCGCATTGATTTGTAGCTAAATCATGTGTTTCGCATGGATTTGAAGCTAACTCGTTTATTTCGCATGCTGTTGAAGCTAAATCAAGTGTATCACAAGTATTTGGAGCTACACAATTTGCTTCGCATGGATTCGAAGATCATTCTTCTACTTCGCATTGATTAGATGCTAAATCATGTGTTTCGCATGGGTTTGAAGCTAACTCGTTTTTTCGCTAGCAGTTGAAGCTGAATCATGTATATCACAATTATTTGAAGCTAAACCATTTGTATCGCATGGAATCGAAGATAAGCCACCTACTTCGCATTGATTTGTAGCTAAATCATGTGTTTCGCATGGATTTGAAGCTAACTCGTTTATTTCGCATGCTGTAGAACCTAAATCAAGTGTATCACAAGTATTTGAAGCTAAACAATTTGCTTCGCATGGATTCGAAGATCAGCCTTCTACTTCGCATTGATTTTAATCTAAATCATGTGTTTCGCATGGATTTGAAGCTAACTCGTTTGTTTCGCATGCAGTTGAAGCTGAATCATGTATATCACAAGTATTTGAAGCTAAACCATTTGATTCCCATGGATTTGAAACTAAGCTTTCTACTTAGCATTGATTTGAAGATAAATCATGTTTTTCGCTTGGACTTGAAGTTAACTCGTTTGCTTCGCATGCTGTTGAAGCTAAATCATGTATATCACAAGTATTTGAAGCTATATCATATGTTTCGCATTGATTCGAAGATAACCCTTCTAATTCGCATTGATTTGAAGCTAAATCATGTGTTTCGCATGGATTTGAAGCTAACTCGTTTGTTTCGCATGCAGTTGAAACTGAATCATGTATATCACAAGTAATTGAAGCTAAACTATTCGTTTCGCATGGATTCGAAGATAACCCATCTTCTTCGCATTGATTTGAAGCTAGATCATGTGTTTCGCATGGATTTGAATCTAACTCGTTTATTTCGCATGCTGTTGAATCTAAATCATGTATAAAACAAGTATATGAATCTAATCCATTTGTTTCGCATGGATTCGTAGATAAGCCTCCTACTTCGCATTGATTTGAAGCTAAATCATGTTTTCGCATGGATTTGAAGCTAACTCGTTTGTTTCGCATGCTGTTGGAACTAAATCATGTATATCACAAGTATTTGAAGCTATATCATTTGTTTCGCATTTATTCGAAGATAAGCCTTCTACTTCGCATTGATTTTAATCTAAATCATGTGTTTCGCATGGATTTGAAGCTAACTCGTTTGTTTCGCATGCAGTTGAAGCTGAATCATGTATATCACAAGTACTTGAAGCTAAACCATTTGTTTCGCATTAATTAGAAGCTAAGCCTTCTACTTCGCATTGATTTGAGGCTAAATCATGTGTTTCGCATGAATTTGAAGCTAACTCGTTTGTTTCGCATGCTGTTGAAGCTGAATCATGTATATCACAAGTATTTGTAGCTATATCATATGTTTCGCATGGATTCGATGATAACCCTTCTAATTCGCATTGATTTGAAGCTAAATCATGTGTTTCGCATGGATTTGAAGCTAACTCGTTTGTTTCGCATGCAGTTGAAGCTGAATCATGAATATCACAAGTATTTGAAGCTAAACTATTCGTTTCGCATGGATTCGAAGATAACCCTTCTTCTTCGTATTGATTTGAAGCTAAATCATGTGTTTCGCATGGATTTGAATCTAACTCGTTTGTTTCGCATGCTGTTGAAGCTAAATCATGTATATCACAATTATTTGAAGCTAAACCATTTGTATCGCATGGAATCGAAGATAAGCCACCTACTCCGCATTGATTCGAAGCTAAATCATGCGTTTCGCATGGTTTTGAAGCTAACTCGTTTATTTCGCATGCTGTTGAAGCTAAATCAAGTGTATCACAAGTATTTGAAGCTAAACAATTTGCTTCGCATGGATTCGAAGATCAGCCTTCTACTTCGCATTTATTAGATGCTAAATCATGTGTTTCGCATGGGTTTGAAGCTAACTCGTTTGTTTCACCTGCATTTCAAGCTGTATCACTTATATTCTCAAGTATGTGAAGCTAAATCATTCGTTTCGCATGTATTTGAAGCTAAGCCATCAACTTCGCGTTGACTTGATACTAAATCATGTGTTTCGCAAGGATTTGAAGCTAACTCGTTTGTTTCGCATGCTGTTGAAGCTAAATCAAGTGTATCACAACTATTTGAAGCCAAACCATTTGCTTCGCATGGATTCGAAGATCAGCCTTCTACTTCGCATTTATTAGATGGTAAATCATGCGTTTCGCATGGATTTGAAGCTAACTCGTTTGTTTCGCATTCTGTTGAAGCTAAATCATGTATATCACAAGTATTTGAAGCTAAACCATTTGCTTCGCATGGATTCGAAGGTCAGCCTTCTACTTCGCATTGATTAGATGCTAAATCATGTGTTTCGCATGGGTTTGATGCTAACTCGTTTGTTTCGCCTGCATTTGAAGCCATATCACTTATATTTTCAAGTATGTGAAGCTAAATCATTCGTTTTGCATGGATTTGAAGCTAAGCCATCAAATTCGCGTTGACGTGATGCTAATTCATGTGTTTCGCATGGATTTGAAGCTTTCTCGTTTGTTTAGCATGCAGTTGAAGCTGAATCATGTATATCAAAAGTATTTGAAGCTAAACTATACGTTTCAAATGGATTCGAAGATAAGCCTTCCACTTCGCATTGATTTGAAGCTAGATCATGTGTTTCGCATGGATTTGAATCTAACTCGTTTGCTTCGCATGCTGTTGAAGCTAAATCAAGTGTATCACTAGTATTTGAAGCTAAACCATTTGTTTCGCATTTATTCGAAGATAAGCCTTCTACTTCGCATTGATTTTAATCTGAATCATGTGTTTCGCATGGATTTGAAGCTAACTCGTTTGTTTCGCATGCAGTTGAAGCTGAATCATGTATATCACAAGTATTTGAAGCTAAACCATTTGTTTCGCATTAATTAGAAGCTAAGCCTTCTACTTCGCATTGATTTGAGGCTAAATCATGTGTTTCGCATGAATTTGAAGCTAACTCGTTTGTTTCGCATGCTGTTGAAGCTGAATCATGTATATCACAAGTATTTGTAGCTATATCATATGTTTCGCATGGATTCGAAGATAACCTTTCTAATTCGCATTGATTTGAAGCTAAATCATGTGTTTCGCATGGATTTGAAGCTAACTCGTTTGTTTCGCATGCAGTTGAAACTGAATCATGAATATCACAAGTATTTGAAGCTAAACTATTCGTTTCGCATGGATTCGAAGATAACCCTTCTTCTTCGCATTGATTTGAAGCTAAATCATGTGTTGCGCATGGATTTGAATCTAACTCGTTTGTTTCGCATGCTGTTGAAGCTAAATCATGTATATCACAATTATTTGAAGCTAAACCATTTGTATCGCATGGAATCGAAGATAAGCCACCTACTTCGCATTGATTAGATGCTAAATCATGTGTTTCGCATGGGTTTGAAGCTAACTCGTTTGTTTCACCTGCATTTGAAGCTATATCACTTATATTCTCAAGTATGTGAAGCTAAATCATTCGTTTCGCATGGATTTGAAGCTAAGCCTTCAACTTCGCATTGATTTGAAGCTAAAAGATGTGTTTCGCATGGATTTGAAGCCAACTCGATTGTATCGCTTGCATTTGAAGCTAAATCATGCACATCACAATTATTTGAAGCTGAACCACTTGTTTCGCATGGATTTGAAGATAAGCCTTCTACTTCGCATTGATTTGAAGCTAAATCATGTGTTTCGCATGGATTTGAAGTTAATTCGTTTGTTTCACCTGCATTTGAAGCTAAATCATGTGTTTCGCTTGGATCTGAAGCTATCTCGTTTGTTTCGCATGCAGTTGAAACTAAATCATGTATGTCACAAGTATTTGAAGCTATATCATTTGTTTCGCATGGATTCGAAGATTAGCCTTCTGCTTCGCATTGATTAGATGCTAAATCATGTGTTTCGCATGGGTTTGAAGCTAACTCGTTTATTTCGCATGCTGTTGAAGCTAAATCATGTATATCACAAGTATATGAAGCTAATCCATTTGTTTCGCATGGTTTCGAAGATAAGCCTTCTACTTCGCATTGATTTGAAGATAAATCATGTGTTTCGTATGGATTTGAAGCTAAGCCTTCTATTTCGAATTGATTTGAGGCAGAATCATGTGTTTCGCTTGTATTTGAAGCTTAGTCGTTCGTTTCTCCTGCATTTGAAGCAAAATCATGTATACCACAAGTATTTGGTGCTAAACCAATTGATTCGCATGCAGTTGAAGCTAAATCATGTTCATCACAAGTATTTGAAGCTGAACCATCTGTTTCGCATGCAGTTGATGCTAAATCATAAATATCACAAGTATTTGAAGCTACAACGTTTGATTCGCACGGATTTGAAGCTAAGCATTCTACTTCGCATTGATTTGAAGCTAAATCATGAATATCACAAGTATTTGAAGCTACAACTTTTGATTCGCACGGATTTGAAGCTAAGGCTTCCACTTCGCATTGATTTGAGGCTAAATCATGTGTTTCGCTTGCATTTGATCTAACTCGTTTTTTTCGCATGCAGTTGAAGCTAAATCATGTATATCACAAGTATTTGAAGCTAATCCATTTGTTTCGCATGGATTCGAAGATAAGCCTTCTACTTCGCATTGACTTGAAGCTAAATCATTTGTTTCGCATGGATTTGAAGCTAAATCATTTGTTTCGCATGGATTTGATTCTAACTCGTTTGTTTCGCATGCTGTTGAAACTAAATCATTTATATCACAAGTATTTGAAGCTAAACCTTTTGTTTGGCAAGAATATTAATCCTAATCCAAGTGTTTCGAATGAATTTGAAGCTAAATCATGTGTTTTGAATGGATTTGAAGTTAACTCGTTTCCTTCCCAAGCAGTTGAAGCTAAATCATGTACAACATAAGTATTTGAAGCTAAAGAACTTGATTCGCATGGATTTCAAACTAAGCCTTCTACTTCGCATTGATTTGAAGCTAAATCATGAATATCACAAGTATTTGAAGCTACAACTTTTGATTCGCACGGATTTGAAGCTAAGGCTTCCACTTCGCATTGATTTGAGGCTAAATCATGTGTTTCGCTTGCATTTGAAGCTAACTCGTTTTTTTCGCATGCAGTTGAAGCTAAATCATGTATATCACCAGTATTTGAAGCTAATCCATTTGTTTCGCATGGATTCGTAGATAAGCCTTCTACTTCGCATTGATTTGAAGCTAAATCATTTGTTTCGCATGGATTTGATTCTAACTCGTTTGTTTCGCATGCTGTTGAAACTAAATCATTTATATCACAAGTATTTGAAGCTAAACCTTTTGTTTGGCAAGAATATTAATCCTAATCCAAGTGTTTCGAATGAATTTGAAGCTAAATCATGTGTTTTGAATGGATTTGAAGTTAACTCGTTTCCTTCCCAAGCAGTTGAAGCTAAATCATGTATAACATAAGTATTTGAAGCTAAAGAACTTGATTCGCATGGATTTCAAACTAAGCCTTCTACTTCGCATTGATTTGAAGGTAAATCATGTCTTTTGCATGGATTTGAAGCTAACTCGTTAGTGTCGCCTGCATTTGAAGCTATATCAGTGATATTCGCAAGTATTTGAAGCTAAATGATTCGTTTCGCTGGATTTGAAGCTAACTCGTTCGTTTCGCCTGCATTTGAAGCAAAATCATGTATATCACAAGTATTTGGTGCTAAACCAATTGATTCGCAAACAGTTGAAGCTAAATCATGTTCATCACAAGTATTTGAAGCTGAACCATCTGTTTCGCATGCAGTTGAAGCTAAATCATAAATATCACAAGTATTTGAAGCTACAACGTTTGATTCGCACGGATTTGAAGCTAAGCCTTCTACTTCGCATTGATTTGATTCTAAATCATGTGTTTCGCTTGGATTTGAAGCTAACTCGTTGGTTTTGCATGAAGTTGAATCTAAATCATGTATATCACAAGTATTTGAAGCTGAACCATTTGTTTCACATACATTTGAAGCTAAGCCTTCTACTTCACATTGATTGGAAGTTAAATCATGTTTTTCGCATGGATTCGAAGATAAGACTTCTACTTCGCATTGAATTGAATCTAAATCATTTGTTTCGCATGGATTTGAAGATGACTCGTTTGTTTCGCCTGCATTTGAAGCTATATGATGTATATCACAAGTATTTGCATCTGAACCATTTGATTCCCATGAATAGTACGCTAAACCATGTCTTTCGAATGAATTTGAAGCTAAATCATGTGTTTTGAATGGATTTGAAGCTAACTCGTTTGTTTCGCATACTGTTGAAGGTAAATCATGTATAACACAAGTATTTGAGCCTGAGCTATTTGTTTCGCTTGGATTCGCAGATCAGCCTCCTAATTCGCGTTTGTTTGAAGCTAAATCACGTGTTTCGCATGGATTTGAAGCTAAGTCGTTTGTTTCGCATGCAGTTGAAGCTAAATCATGTATACCATAAGTATTTGAAGCTAAAGAACTTTATTCGCATGGATTTCAAACTAAGCCTTCTACTTCGCATTGATTTGAAGGTAAATCCTGTCTTTTGCATGGATTTAAAGCTAACTCGTTTGTTTCACCTGCATTTGAAGCTATATCAGTAATATTCGCAAGTATTTGAAGCTAAATCATTCGTTTCGTTGGATTTGAAGCTAAGCCTTCTACTTCGCATTGATTTGAATCTAAATCATGTGTGTCGCTTGGATTTGAAGCTAACTCGTTGGTTTTGCATGAAGTTGAATCTAAATCATGTATATCACAAGTATTTGAAGCTGAACCATTTGTTTCACATACATTTGAAGCTAAGCCTTCTACTTCGCATTCATTTGAAGCTAAATCACGTTTTACGCATGGATTTGATGCTGACTCGTTTGTTGCGCCTGAATTTGAAGCTATATCATTTATATCACAAGTGTTTGAAGCTAAACTATTCATTTCGCTGGATTTGAAGCTAAGCCTTCTACTTCGCATTGATTTGAAGCTAAATCATGAGTTTCGCCTGGATTTGAAGCTAAATCATGTGTTTTGAATGGATTTGAAGTTAACTCGTTTGCTTCCCAAGCAGTTGAAGCTAAATCATGTATATAATAAGTATTTGAAGCTAAAGAACTTGATACGCATGGATTTCAAACTAAGCCTTCTACTTCGCATTGATTTGAATGTAAATCATGTCTTTTGCATGGATTTAAAGCTAACTCGTTTGTTTCGCCTGCATTTGAAGCTATATCAGTGATATTCGCAAGTATTTGAAGCTAAATCATTCGTTTCGCTGGATTTGAAGCTAAGCCTTCTACTTCGCATTGATTTGATTCTAAATCATGTGTTTCGCTTGGATTTGAAGATAACTCGTTGGTTTTGCATGAAGTTGAATCTAAATCATGTATATCACAAGTATTTGAAGCTGAACCATTTGTTTCACATACATTTGAAGCTAAGCCTTCTACTTCACATTGATTGGAAGTTAAATCATGTGTTTCGCATGGATTTCAAGCTAACTCGTTTGTGTCGCTTGCATTTGAAGCTATATCACTTATACTCGCAAGTATTTGAAGCTAAACCATTCGTTTCGCATGGATTTGACGCTCAGCCTTCTGCTCCGCATTGATTTGATGCTAAATCATGTGTTTCGAAAGGATTTGAAGCTAACTCGTTTGTTTCGCATGCTGTTGAAGCTAAATCATGTATATCACAAGTATTTGTAGCTATATCATATGTTTCGCATGGATTTGAAGCTAACTCGTTTGTTTCGCATGCAGTTGAAGCTGAATCATGAATATCACAAGTATTTGAAGCTAAACTATTCGTTTCGCATGGATTCGAAGATAACCCTTCTTCTTCGCATTGATTTGAAGCTAAATCATGTGTTTCGCATGGATTTGAATCTAACTCGTTTGTTTCGCATGCTGCTGAAGCTAAATCATGTATATCACAATTATTTGAAGCTAAACCATTTGTATCGCATGGAATCGAAGATAAGCCACCTACTCCGCATAGATTTGAAGCTAAATCATGTGTTTCGCATGGTTTTGAAGCTAACTCGTTTATTTCGCATGCTGTTGAAGCTAAATCAAGTGTATCACAAGTATTTGAAGCTAAACAATTTGCTTCGCATGGATTCGAAGATAAGCCTCCTACTTCGCATTGATTTGAAGCTAAATCATGTGTTTCGCATGGATTTGAAGCTAACTCGTTTGTTTCGCATGCTGTTGAAGCTAAATCATATATATCACAAGTATTTGAAGCTAAACCATTTGTTTCGCATTTATTCGAAGCTAAGCCTTCTACTTCGCATTGATTTGAGGCTAAATCATGTGTTTCGCTTGGTTTTGAAGCTAACTCGATTGTTTCGCATGCTGTTGAAGCTAAATCATGTATATCACAAGTATTTGAAGCTATATCATACGTTTCGCATGGATTCCAAGATAACCCTCCTAATTCGCATAGATTTGAAGATAAATCATGTGTTTCGCTTGGATTTGAATATAACTCATTTGTTTCGCATGTTGTTGAAGCTAAATCATGTATATCACAAGTATTTGAAGCTAAACCATTTGCTTCGCATGGATTCGAAGATCAGCCTTCTACTTCGCATTGATTTGATGCTAAATCATGTGTTTCGCATGGATTTGAAGCTAACTCGTTTGTTACGCATGCTGTTGAATCTAAATCATGTATATCACAAGTATATGAAGCTATATCATACGTTTCGCATGGATTCCAAGATAACCCTTCTAATTCGCATTGATTTGAATCTAAATCATGTGTTTCGCATGGATTTGAAGCTAACTCGTTTGTTTCGCATGCTGTTGAAGCTAAATCATGTATATCACAAGTATTTGCAGCTAAACCATTTGTTACGCATGGATTCGAAGATCAGCCTTCTACTTCGCATTGATTTGAAGCTAAATCATCTGTTTCGCATGGATTTGAAGCTATCTCGTTTGTTTCGCATGCTGTTGAAGCTAAATCATATATATCATAAGTATTTGAAGCTGAACCATTTCTTTCGCATTTATTAGAAAGCTAAGCCTTCTACTTCGCATTGATTTGAGGCTAAATCATGTGTTTCGCTTGGTTTTGAAGCTAACTCGTTTTTTTCGCATGCTGTTGAAGCAAAATCATGTATATCACAAGTATGTGAAGCTATATCATACGTTTCGCATGGATTCCAAGACAACCCTTCTAATTCGCATTGATTTGAAGCTAAATCATGTGTTTCGCATGGATTTGAAGCTAACTCGATTGTTTCGCATGGTGTTGAAGCTAAATCATGTATATCACAAGTATTTGAAGCTAAACCATTTGTTTCGCATGGATTCCAAGATAACCCTTCTAATTCGCATTGATTTGAAGCTAAATCATGTGTTTCACATGGATTTGATGCTAACTCGTTTGCTTCGCATGCTGTTGAAGCTAAATCAAGTGTATCACAAGTATTTGAAGCTAAACAATTTGCTTCGCATTTATTCGAAGCTAAGCCTTCTACTTCGCATTGATTTGAGGCTAAATCATGTGTTTCGCTTGGATTTGAAGCTGATTCGTTTTTTCGCTAGCAGTTGAAGCTAAATCATGTATATCACAAGTATTTGAAGCTAAACCATTTTATTCCCATGGATTTGAAGCTAAGCTTTCTACTTAGCATTGATTTGAAGATAAATCATGTGTTTCGTTTGGATTTGAAGATAACTCATTTGCTTCGCATGCTGTTGAAGCTAAATCATGTATATCACAAGTATTTGAAGTTAAACCATTTATTTCGCATGGATTCGAAGCTATCTCGTTTGTTTCGCATGCTGTTGAAACTAAATCATTTATATCACAAGTATTTGAAGCTAAAGCATTTGCTTCGCATGGATTCGAAGGTCAGCCTTCTACTTCGCATTGATTTGATGCTAAGTCATTTGTTTCGCATGGATTTGAAGCTAACTCGTTTGTTTCGCATGCAGTTGAAGCTAAATCAAGTGTATCACAAGTATTTGAAGCTAAACCATTTGATTCCCATGGATTTGAAGCTAAGCTTTCTACTTAGCATTGATTTGAAGATAAATCATGTGTTTCGCTTGGATTTGAAGATAACTCGTTTGCTTCGCATGCTGTTGAAGCTACATCATGTATATCACCAGTATTTGAAGTTAAACCATTTGTTTCGGATGGATACGAAGATAATCCATCTATTTCGCATTGATTTGAAGCTAAATCATGTGTTTTGCATGGATTTGAATCTAACTCGTTTGTTTCGCATGTTGTTGGAACTAAATCATGTATATCACAAGTATTTGAAGCTAAACCATTTGATTCCCATGGATTTGAAGCTAAGCTTTCTACATAGCATTAATTTGAATCAACCTTCTACTTCGCATTGATTAGATGCTAAATAATGTGTTTCGCATGGATTTGAAGCTAACTCGTTTGTTTCGCATGCTGTTGCAGCTAAATCATGTATATCACAAGTATTTGAAGCTATATCATATGTTTCGCATGGATTCGAAGATAACCCTTCTAATTCGCATTGATTTGAAGCTAAATCATGTGTTTCGCATGGATTCGAAGCTATCTCGTTTGTTTCGCATGCTGTTGAAACTAAATCATGTATATCACAAGTATTTGAAGCTATATCATTTGTTTCGCATGGATTCGAAGATTAGCCTTCTGCTTCGCATTGATTAGATGCTAAATCATGTGTTTCGCATGGGTTTGAAGCTAACTCGTTTATTTCGCATGCTGTTGAAGCTAAATCATGTATATCACAAGTATATGAAGCTAATCCATTTGTTTCGCATGGTTTCGAAGATAAGCCTTCTACTTCGCATTGATTTGAAGATAAATCATGTGTTTCGTATGGATTTGAATCTAACTCGTTTGTTTTGCATGCTGTTGGAACTAAATCATGTATATCACAAGTATTTGAAGCTATATCATTTGTTTCGCATTTATTCGAAGATAAGCCTTCTACTTCGCATTGATTTGAAGCTAAATCATGTGTTTCGCATGGATTCGAAGCTAACTCGTTTGTTTCGCATGCTGTTGAAACTAAATCATGTATATCACAAGTATTTGATGCTATATCATTTGTTTCGCATGGTTTCGAAGATAAGCCTTCTACTTCGCAATGATTTGGTGCTAAATCATGTGTTTCGCATGGATTTGAATCTAACTCGTTTGTTTCGGATGCTGTTGAAGCTAAATAATGTATATCACAAGTATTTGAAGCTATATCATACGTTTCGCATGGATTCCAAGATAACCCTTCTAATTCGCATTGATTTGAAGCTAACTCGTTTGTTTCGCATGCTGTTGAAGCTGAATCTTGTATATCACAAGTATTTGAAGCTAAACTATTCCTTTCGCATGGATTCGAAGATAAGCCTTCCACTTCGCATTGATTTGTAGCTAACTCATGTGTTTCGCATGGATTCGAAGTTAACTCGTTTGTTTCGCATGCAGTTGAAGCTAAATCATGTATATCACAAGTATTTGCAGTTAAACCATTTGTATCGCATGGATTCGAAGATATCCCTTCTAATTCGCATGGATTTGAAGCTAAATCATGTGTTTCGCATGGATTTGAAGCTAACTCGTTTGTTTCGCATGCTGTTGAAGCTAAATCAAATTTATCACAAGTATTTGAAGCTAAACCATTTGTTTCGCACGGATTCGAAGATAATCCTTCTACTGCGCATTGATTTTAATCTAAATCATGTGTTTCGCAAGGATTTGAAGATAACTCGTTTGTTTCGCATGCAGTTGAAGCTAAATTATGTATTTCACAAGTATTTGAAGCTAAACCATTTGTTTCGCATGGATTCGAAGATCAGCCTTCTACTTCGTATTGATTTTAATCTAAATCATGTGTTTCGCATGGATTTGAAGCTAACTCGTTTGTTTCGCATGCTGTTGAAGCTAACTCAAGTGTATCACAAGTATTTGAAGCTAAACCATTTGCTTCGCATGGATTCGAAGATCAGCCTTCTACTTCGCATTAATTTGATGCTAAATCATGTGTTTCGCATGGATTTGAAGCTAACTCGTTTGTTTCGCATGCTGTTGAAGCTAAATCATGTATATCACAAGTATTTGAAGCTATATAATACGTTTCGCATGGATTCCAAGATAACCCTTCTAATTCGCATTGATTAGATGCTAAATCATGTGTTTCGCATGGGTTTGAAGCTAACTCGTTTGTTTCACCTGCATTTGAAGCTATATCACTTATATTCTCAAGTATGTGAAGCTAAATCATTCGTTTCTCATGTATTTGAAGCTAAGCCGTCAACTTCGCGTTGACTTGATGATAAATCATGTTATTTGCTTGGACTTGAAGCTAGCTCGTTTGTTTCGCATGCTGTTGAAGCTAAATCATGTATATCACAAGTATTTGAAGCTAAACCATTTGCTTCGCATGGATTCGAAGATAAGCCTCCTACCTCGCATTGATTTGAAGCTAAAGCATGTGTTTAGTATGGATTTGAATCTAACTCGTTTGTTTCGCATGCTGTTGAAACTAAATCATTTATATCACAAGTATTTGAAGCTAAACCATTTGCTTCGCAAGGATTCGAAGATAAGCCTTGCACTTCGCATTGATTTGAAGCTAACTCATGTGTTTCGCATGGATTTGAAGTTAACTCGTTTGTTTCGCATGCAGTTGAAGCTAAATCATGTATATCACAAATATTTGCAGCTAAACCATTTGTTTCGCATGGATTCGAAGATAACCCTTCTACTTCGCATTGATTTGAAGCTAACTCATGTGTTTCGCATGGATTTGAAGTTAACTCGTTTGTTTCGCATGCAGTTGAAGCTAAATCATGTATATCACAAATATTTGCAGCTAAACCATTTGTTTCGCATGGATTCGAAGATTAGCCTTCTACTTCGCATTGATTAGATGCTAAATCATGTGTTAAGCATGGGTTTGAAGCTAACTCGTTTGTTTCGCCTGCATTTGAAGCTATATCACTTATATTCACAAGTATTTGAAGCTAAATCATTAGTTTCGCATGGATTTGAAGCTAAGCCATCAACTTCGCGTTGACTTGATACTAAATCATGTGTTTCGCAAGGATTTGAAGCTAACTCGTTTGTTTCGCATGCTGTTGAAGCTAAATCATGTATATCACAAGTATTTGAAGCTAAACCATTTGATTCCCATGGATTTGAAGCTAAGCTTTCTACATAGCATTAATTTGAAGATAAACCATGTGTTTCGCGTGGATTCGAAGATCAACCTTCTACTTCGCATTGATTAGATGCTAAATAATGTGTTTCGCATGGATTTGAAGCTAACTCGTTTGTTTCGCATGCTGTTGAAGCTAAATCATGTATATCACAAGTATTTGAAGCTATATCATATGTTTCGCATGGATTCGAAGATAACCCTTCTAATTCGCATTGATTTGAAGCTAAATCATGTGTTTCGCATGGATTCGAATCTAACTCGTTTGTTTCGCATGCTGTTGAAACTAAATCATGTATATCACAAGTATTTGAAGCTATATCATTTGTTTCGCATGGATTCGAAGATTAGCCTTCTGCTTCGCATTGATTAGATGCTAAATCATGTGTTTCGCATGGTTTTGAAGCTAACTCGTTTATTTCGCATGCTGTTGAAGCTAAATCAAGTGTATCACAAGTATTTGAAGCTAAACAATTTGCTTCGCATGGATTCGAAGATAAGCCTCCTACTTCGCATTGATTTGAAGCTAAATCATGTGTTTCGCATGGATTTGAAGCTAACTCGTTTGTTTCGCATGCTGTTGAAGCTAAATCATATATATCACAAGTATTTGAAGCTAAACCATTTGTTTCGCATTTATTCGAAGCTAAGCCTTCTACTTCGCATTGATTTGAGGCTAAATCATGTGTTTCGCTTGGTTTTGAAGCTAACTCGATTGTTTCGCATGCTGTTGAAGCTAAATCATGTATATCACAAGTATTTGAAGCTATATCATACGTTTCGCATGGATTCCAAGATAACCCTCCTAATTCGCATAGATTTGAAGATAAATCATGTGTTTCGCTTGGATTTGAATATAACTCATTTGTTTCGCATGTTGTTGAAGCTAAATCATGTATATCACAAGTATTTGAAGCTAAACCATTTGCTTCGCATGGATTCGAAGATCAGCCTTCTACTTCGCATTGATTTGATGCTAAATCATGTGTTTCGCATGGATTTGAAGCTAACTCGTTTGTTACGCATGCTGTTGAATCTAAATCATGTATATCACAAGTATATGAAGCTATATCATACGTTTCGCATGGATTCCAAGATAACCCTTCTAATTCGCATTGATTTGAATCTAAATCATGTGTTTCGCATGGATTTGAAGCTAACTCGTTTGTTTCGCATGCTGTTGAAGCTAAATCATGTATATCACAAGTATTTGCAGCTAAACCATTTGTTACGCATGGATTCGAAGATCAGCCTTCTACTTCGCATTGATTTGAAGCTAAATCATCTGTTTCGCATGGATTTGAAGCTATCTCGTTTGTTTCGCATGCTGTTGAAGCTAAATCATATATATCATAAGTATTTGAAGCTGAACCATTTCTTTCGCATTTATTAGAAAGCTAAGCCTTCTACTTCGCATTGAT
The DNA here is from genome assembly GCF_051020955.1 of Megalopta genalis. Taxonomy (NCBI): domain Eukaryota; kingdom Metazoa; phylum Arthropoda; class Insecta; order Hymenoptera; family Halictidae; genus Megalopta; species Megalopta genalis. Next base: position 80,838 of record NW_027476756.1, read on the forward strand.
TTGAGGCTAAATCATGTGTTTCGCTTGGTTTTGAAGCTAACTCGTTTTTTTCGCATGCTGTTGAAGCAAAATCATGTATATCACAAGTATGTGAAGCTATATCATACGTTTCGCATGGATTCCAAGACAACCCTTCTAATTCGCATTGATTTGAAGCTAAATCATGTGTTTCGCATGGATTTGAAGCTAACTCGATTGTTTCGCATGGTGTTGAAGCTAAATCATGTATATCACAAGTATTTGAAGCTAAACCATTTGTTTCGCATGGATTCCAAGATAACCCTTCTAATTCGCATTGATTTGAAGCTAAATCATGTGTTTCACATGGATTTGATGCTAACTCGTTTGCTTCGCATGCTGTTGAAGCTAAATCAAGTGTATCACAAGTATTTGAAGCTAAACAATTTGCTTCGCATTTATTCGAAGCTAAGCCTTCTACTTCGCATTGATTTGAGGCTAAATCATGTGTTTCGCTTGGATTTGAAGCTGATTCGTTTTTTCGCTAGCAGTTGAAGCTAAATCATGTATATCACAAGTATTTGAAGCTAAACCATTTTATTCCCATGGATTTGAAGCTAAGCTTTCTACTTAGCATTGATTTGAAGATAAATCATGTGTTTCGTTTGGATTTGAAGATAACTCATTTGCTTCGCATGCTGTTGAAGCTAAATCATGTATATCACAAGTATTTGAAGTTAAACCATTTATTTCGCATGGATTCGAAGCTATCTCGTTTGTTTCGCATGCTGTTGAAACTAAATCATTTATATCACAAGTATTTGAAGCTAAAGCATTTGCTTCGCATGGATTCGAAGGTCAGCCTTCTACTTCGCATTGATTTGATGCTAAGTCATTTGTTTCGCATGGATTTGAAGCTAACTCGTTTGTTTCGCATGCAGTTGAAGCTAAATCAAGTGTATCACAAGTATTTGAAGCTAAACCATTTGATTCCCATGGATTTGAAGCTAAGCTTTCTACTTAGCATTGATTTGAAGATAAATCATGTGTTTCGCTTGGATTTGAAGATAACTCGTTTGCTTCGCATGCTGTTGAAGCTACATCATGTATATCACCAGTATTTGAAGTTAAACCATTTGTTTCGGATGGATACGAAGATAATCCATCTATTTCGCATTGATTTGAAGCTAAATCATGTGTTTTGCATGGATTTGAATCTAACTCGTTTGTTTCGCATGTTGTTGGAACTAAATCATGTATATCACAAGTATTTGAAGCTAAACCATTTGATTCCCATGGATTTGAAGCTAAGCTTTCTACATAGCATTAATTTGAAGATAAATCATGTGTTTCGCGTGGATTCGAAGATCAACCTTCTACTTCGCATTGATTAGATGCTAAATAATGTGTTTCGCATGGATTTGAAGCTAACTCGTTTGTTTCGCATGCTGTTGCAGCTAAATCATGTATATCACAAGTATTTGAAGCTATATCATATGTTTCGCATGGATTCGAAGATAACCCTTCTAATTCGCATTGATTTGAAGCTAAATCATGTGTTTCGCATGGATTCGAAGCTATCTCGTTTGTTTCGCATGCTGTTGAAACTAAATCATGTATATCACAAGTATTTGAAGCTATATCATTTGTTTCGCATGGATTCGAAGATTAGCCTTCTGCTTCGCATTGATTAGATGCTAAATCATGTGTTTCGCATGGGTTTGAAGCTAACTCGTTTATTTCGCATGCTGTTGAAGCTAAATCATGTATATCACAAGTATATGAAGCTAATCCATTTGTTTCGCATGGTTTCGAAGATAAGCCTTCTACTTCGCATTGATTTGAAGATAAATCATGTGTTTCGTATGGATTTGAATCTAACTCGTTTGTTTTGCATGCTGTTGGAACTAAATCATGTATATCACAAGTATTTGAAGCTATATCATTTGTTTCGCATTTATTCGAAGATAAGCCTTCTACTTCGCATTGATTTGAAGCTAAATCATGTGTTTCGCATGGATTCGAAGCTAACTCGTTTGTTTCGCATGCTGTTGAAACTAAATCATGTATATCACAAGTATTTGATGCTATATCATTTGTTTCGCATGGTTTCGAAGATAAGCCTTCTACTTCGCAATGATTTGGTGCTAAATCATGTGTTTCGCATGGATTTGAATCTAACTCGTTTGTTTCGGATGCTGTTGAAGCTAAATAATGTATATCACAAGTATTTGAAGCTATATCATACGTTTCGCATGGATTCCAAGATAACCCTTCTAATTCGCATTGATTTGAAGCTAACTCGTTTGTTTCGCATGCTGTTGAAGCTGAATCTTGTATATCACAAGTATTTGAAGCTAAACTATTCCTTTCGCATGGATTCGAAGATAAGCCTTCCACTTCGCATTGATTTGTAGCTAACTCATGTGTTTCGCATGGATTCGAAGTTAACTCGTTTGTTTCGCATGCAGTTGAAGCTAAATCATGTATATCACAAGTATTTGCAGTTAAACCATTTGTATCGCATGGATTCGAAGATATCCCTTCTAATTCGCATGGATTTGAAGCTAAATCATGTGTTTCGCATGGATTTGAAGCTAACTCGTTTGTTTCGCATGCTGTTGAAGCTAAATCAAATTTATCACAAGTATTTGAAGCTAAACCATTTGTTTCGCACGGATTCGAAGATAATCCTTCTACTGCGCATTGATTTTAATCTAAATCATGTGTTTCGCAAGGATTTGAAGATAACTCGTTTGTTTCGCATGCAGTTGAAGCTAAATTATGTATTTCACAAGTATTTGAAGCTAAACCATTTGTTTCGCATGGATTCGAAGATCAGCCTTCTACTTCGCATTGATTAGATGCTAAATCATGTGTTTCGCATGGGTTTGAAGCTAACTCGTTTGTTTCACCTGCATTTGAAGCTATATCACTTATATTCTCAAGTATGTGAAGCTAAATCATTCGTTTCTCATGTATTTGAAGCTAAGCCGTCAACTTCGCGTTGACTTGATGATAAATCATGTTATTTGCTTGGACTTGAAGCTAGCTCGTTTGTTTCGCATGCTGTTGAAGCTAAATCATGTATATCACAAGTATTTGAAGCTAAACCATTTGCTTCGCATGGATTCGAAGATAAGCCTCCTACCTCGCATTGATTTGAAGCTAAAGCATGTGTTTAGTATGGATTTGAATCTAACTCGTTTGTTTCGCATGCTGTTGAAACTAAATCATTTATATCACAAGTATTTGAAGCTAAACCATTTGCTTCGCAAGGATTCGAAGATAAGCCTTGCACTTCGCATTGATTTGAAGCTAACTCATGTGTTTCGCATGGATTTGAAGTTAACTCGTTTGTTTCGCATGCAGTTGAAGCTAAATCATGTATATCACAAATATTTGCAGCTAAACCATTTGTTTCGCATGGATTCGAAGATAACCCTTCTACTTCGCATTGATTTGAAGCTAACTCATGTGTTTCGCATGGATTTGAAGTTAACTCGTTTGTTTCGCATGCAGTTGAAGCTAAATCATGTATATCACAAATATTTGCAGCTAAACCATTTGTTTCGCATGGATTCGAAGATTAGCCTTCTACTTCGCATTGATTAGATGCTAAATCATGTGTTAAGCATGGGTTTGAAGCTAACTCGTTTGTTTCGCCTGCATTTGAAGCTATATCACTTATATTTACAAGTATTTGAAGCTAAATCATTAGTTTCGCATGGATTTGAAGCTAAGCCATCAACTTCGCGTTGACTTGATACTAAATCATGTGTTTCGCAAGGATTTGAAGCTAACTCGTTTGTTTCGCATGCTGTTGAAGCTAAATCATGTATATCACAAGTATTTGAAGCTAAACCATTTGATTCCCATGGATTTGAAGCTAAGCTTTCTACATAGCATTAATTTGAAGATAAACCATGTGTTTCGCGTGGATTCGAAGATCAACCTTCTACTTCGCATTGATTAGATGCTAAATAATGTGTTTCGCATGGATTTGAAGCTAACTCGTTTGTTTCGCATGCTGTTGAAGCTAAATCATGTATATCACAAGTATTTGAAGCTATATCATATGTTTCGCATGGATTCGAAGATAACCCTTCTAATTCGCATTGATTTGAAGCTAAATCATGTGTTTCGCATGGATTCGAATCTAACTCGTTTGTTTCGCATGCTGTTGAAACTAAATCATGTATATCACAAGTATTTGAAGCTATATCATTTGTTTCGCATGGATTCGAAGATTAGCCTTCTGCTTCGCATTGATTAGATGCTAAATCATGTGTTTCGCATGGTTTTGAAGCTAACTCGTTTATTTCGCATGCTGTTGAAGCTAAATCAAGTGTATCACAAGTATTTGAAGCTAAACAATTTGCTTCGCATGGATTCGAAGATAAGCCTCCTACTTCGCATTGATTTGAAGCTAAATCATGTGTTTCGCATGGATTTGAAGCTAACTCGTTTGTTTCGCATGCTGTTGAAGCTAAATCATATATATCACAAGTATTTGAAGCTAAACCATTTGTTTCGCATTTATTCGAAGCTAAGCCTTCTACTTCGCATTGATTTGAGGCTAAATCATGTGTTTCGCTTGGTTTTGAAGCTAACTCGATTGTTTCGCATGCTGTTGAAGCTAAATCATGTATATCACAAGTATTTGAAGCTATATCATACGTTTCGCATGGATTCCAAGATAACCCTCCTAATTCGCATAGATTTGAAGATAAATCATGTGTTTCGCTTGGATTTGAATATAACTCATTTGTTTCGCATGTTGTTGAAGCTAAATCATGTATATCACAAGTATTTGAAGCTAAACCATTTGCTTCGCATGGATTCGAAGATCAGCCTTCTACTTCGCATTGATTTGATGCTAAATCATGTGTTTCGCATGGATTTGAAGCTAACTCGTTTGTTACGCATGCTGTTGAATCTAAATCATGTATATCACAAGTATATGAAGCTATATCATACGTTTCGCATGGATTCCAAGATAACCCTTCTAATTCGCATTGATTTGAATCTAAATCATGTGTTTCGCATGGATTTGAAGCTAACTCGTTTGTTTCGCATGCTGTTGAAGCTAAATCATGTATATCACAAGTATTTGCAGCTAAACCATTTGTTACGCATGGATTCGAAGATCAGCCTTCTACTTCGCATTGATTTGAAGCTAAATCATCTGTTTCGCATGGATTTGAAGCTATCTCGTTTGTTTCGCATGCTGTTGAAGCTAAATCATATATATCATAAGTATTTGAAGCTGAACCATTTCTTTCGCATTTATTAGAAAGCTAAGCCTTCTACTTCGCATTGATTTGAGGCTAAATCATGTGTTTCGCTTGGTTTTGAAGCTAACTCGTTTTTTTCGCATGCTGTTGAAGCAAAATCATGTATATCACAAGTATGTGAAGCTATATCATACGTTTCGCATGGATTCCAAGACAACCCTTCTAATTCGCATTGATTTGAAGCTAAATCATGTGTTTCGCATGGATTTGAAGCTAACTCGATTGTTTCGCATGGTGTTGAAGCTAAATCATGTATATCACAAGTATTTGAAGCTAAACCATTTGTTTCGCATGGATTCCAAGATAACCCTTCTAATTCGCATTGATTTGAAGCTAAATCATGTGTTTCACATGGATTTGATGCTAACTCGTTTGCTTCGCATGCTGTTGAAGCTAAATCAAGTGTATCACAAGTATTTGAAGCTAAACAATTTGCTTCGCATTTATTCGAAGCTAAGCCTTCTACTTCGCATTGATTTGAGGCTAAATCATGTGTTTCGCTTGGATTTGAAGCTGATTCGTTTTTTCGCTAGCAGTTGAAGCTAAATCATGTATATCACAAGTATTTGAAGCTAAACCATTTTATTCCCATGGATTTGAAGCTAAGCTTTCTACTTAGCATTGATTTGAAGATAAATCATGTGTTTCGTTTGGATTTGAAGATAACTCATTTGCTTCGCATGCTGTTGAAGCTAAATCATGTATATCACAAGTATTTGAAGTTAAACCATTTATTTCGCATGGATTCGAAGCTATCTCGTTTGTTTCGCATGCTGTTGAAACTAAATCATTTATATCACAAGTATTTGAAGCTAAAGCATTTGCTTCGCATGGATTCGAAGGTCAGCCTTCTACTTCGCATTGATTTGATGCTAAGTCATTTGTTTCGCATGGATTTGAAGCTAACTCGTTTGTTTCGCATGCAGTTGAAGCTAAATCAAGTGTATCACAAGTATTTGAAGCTAAACCATTTGATTCCCATGGATTTGAAGCTAAGCTTTCTACTTAGCATTGATTTGAAGATAAATCATGTGTTTCGCTTGGATTTGAAGATAACTCGTTTGCTTCGCATGCTGTTGAAGCTACATCATGTATATCACCAGTATTTGAAGTTAAACCATTTGTTTCGGATGGATACGAAGATAATCCATCTATTTCGCATTGATTTGAAGCTAAATCATGTGTTTTGCATGGATTTGAATCTAACTCGTTTGTTTCGCATGTTGTTGGAACTAAATCATGTATATCACAAGTATTTGAAGCTAAACCATTTGATTCCCATGGATTTGAAGCTAAGCTTTCTACATAGCATTAATTTGAAGATAAATCATGTGTTTCGCGTGGATTCGAAGATCAACCTTCTACTTCGCATTGATTAGATGCTAAATAATGTGTTTCGCATGGATTTGAAGCTAACTCGTTTGTTTCGCATGCTGTTGCAGCTAAATCATGTATATCACAAGTATTTGAAGCTATATCATATGTTTCGCATGGATTCGAAGATAACCCTTCTAATTCGCATTGATTTGAAGCTAAATCATGTGTTTCGCATGGATTCGAAGCTATCTCGTTTGTTTCGCATGCTGTTGAAACTAAATCATGTATATCACAAGTATTTGAAGCTATATCATTTGTTTCGCATGGATTCGAAGATTAGCCTTCTGCTTCGCATTGATTAGATGCTAAATCATGTGTTTCGCATGGGTTTGAAGCTAACTCGTTTATTTCGCATGCTGTTGAAGCTAAATCATGTATATCACAAGTATATGAAGCTAATCCATTTGTTTCGCATGGTTTCGAAGATAAGCCTTCTACTTCGCATTGATTTGAAGATAAATCATGTGTTTCGTATGGATTTGAATCTAACTCGTTTGTTTTGCATGCTGTTGGAACTAAATCATGTATATCACAAGTATTTGAAGCTATATCATTTGTTTCGCATTTATTCGAAGATAAGCCTTCTACTTCGCATTGATTTGAAGCTAAATCATGTGTTTCGCATGGATTCGAAGCTAACTCGTTTGTTTCGCATGCTGTTGAAACTAAATCATGTATATCACAAGTATTTGATGCTATATCATTTGTTTCGCATGGATTCGAAGATAAGCCTTCTACTTCGCAATGATTTGGTGCTAAATCATGTGTTTCGCATGGATTTGAATCTAACTCGTTTGTTTCGGATGCTGTTGAAGCTAAATAATGTATATCACAAGTATTTGAAGCTATATCATACGTTTCGCATGGATTCCAAGATAACCCTTCTAATTCGCATTGATTTGAAGCTAACTCGTTTGTTTCGCATGCTGTTGAAGCTGAATCTTGTATATCACAAGTATTTGAAGCTAAACTATTCCTTTCGCATGGATTCGAAGATAAGCCTTCCACTTCGCATTGATTTGTAGCTAACTCATGTGTTTCGCATGGATTCGAAGTTAACTCGTTTGTTTCGCATGCAGTTGAAGCTAAATCATGTATATCACAAGTATTTGCAGTTAAACCATTTGTATCGCATGGATTCGAAGATATCCCTTCTAATTCGCATGGATTTGAAGCTAAATCATGTGTTTCGCATGGATTTGAAGCTAACTCGTTTGTTTCGCATGCTGTTGAAGCTAAATCAAATTTATCACAAGTATTTGAAGCTAAACCATTTGTTTCGCACGGATTCGAAGATAATCCTTCTACTGCGCATTGATTTTAATCTAAATCATGTGTTTCGCAAGGATTTGAAGATAACTCGTTTGTTTCGCATGCAGTTGAAGCTAAATTATGTATTTCACAAGTATTTGAAGCTAAACCATTTGTTTCGCATGGATTCGAAGATCAGCCTTCTACTTCGCATTGATTAGATGCTAAATCATGTGTTTCGCATGGGTTTGAAGCTAACTCGTTTGTTTCACCTGCATTTGAAGCTATATCACTTATATTCTCAAGTATGTGAAGCTAAATCATTCGTTTCTCATGTATTTGAAGCTAAGCCGTCAACTTCGCGTTGACTTGATGATAAATCATGTTATTTGCTTGGACTTGAAGCTAGCTCGTTTGTTTCGCATGCTGTTGAAGCTAAATCATGTATATCACAAGTATTTGAAGCTAAACCATTTGCTTCGCATGGATTCGAAGATAAGCCTCCTACCTCGCATTGATTTGAAGCTAAAGCATGTGTTTAGTATGGATTTGAATCTAACTCGTTTGTTTCGCATGCTGTTGAAACTAAATCATTTATATCACAAGTATTTGAAGCTAAACCATTTGCTTCGCAAGGATTCGAAGATAAGCCTTGCACTTCGCATTGATTTGAAGCTAACTCATGTGTTTCGCATGGATTTGAAGTTAACTCGTTTGTTTCGCATGCAGTTGAAGCTAAATCATGTATATCACAAATATTTGCAGCTAAACCATTTGTTTCGCATGGATTCGAAGATAACCCTTCTACTTCGCATTGATTTGAAGCTAACTCATGTGTTTCGCATGGATTTGAAGTTAACTCGTTTGTTTCGCATGCAGTTGAAGCTAAATCATGTATATCACAAATATTTGCAGCTAAACCATTTGTTTCGCATGGATTCGAAGATTAGCCTTCTACTTCGCATTGATTAGATGCTAAATCATGTGTTAAGCATGGGTTTGAAGCTAACTCGTTTGTTTCGCCTGCATTTGAAGCTATATCACTTATATTCACAAGTATTTGAAGCTAAATCATTAGTTTCGCATGGATTTGAAGCTAAGCCATCAACTTCGCGTTGACTTGATACTAAATCATGTGTTTCGCAAGGATTTGAAGCTAACTCGTTTGTTTCGCATGCTGTTGAAGCTAAATCATGTATATCACAAGTATTTGAAGCTAAACCATTTGATTCCCATGGATTTGAAGCTAAGCTTTCTACATAGCATTAATTTGAAGATAAATCATGTGTTTCGCGTGGATTCGAAGATCAACCTTCTACTTCGCATTGATTAGATGCTAAATAATGTGTTTCGCATGGATTTGAAGCTAACTCGTTTGTTTCGCATGCTGTTGAAGCTAAATCATGTATATCACAAGTATTTGAAGCTATATCATATGTTTCGCATGGATTCGAAGATAACCCTTCTAATTCGCATTGATTTGAAGCTAAATCATGTGTTTCGCATGGATTCGAATCTAACTCGTTTGTTTCGCATGCTGTTGAAACTAAATCATGTATATCACAAGTATTTGAAGCTATATCATTTGTTTCGCATGGATTCGAAGATTAGCCTTCTGCTTCGCATTGATTAGATGCTAAATCATGTGTTTCGCATGGGTTTGAAGCTAACTCGTTTATTTCGCATGCTGTTGAAGCTAAATCATGTATATCACAAGTATATGAAGCTAATCCATTTGTTTCGCATGGTTTCGAAGATAAGCCTTCTACTTCGCATTGATTTGAAGATAAATCATGTGTTTCGTATGGATTTGAATCTAACTCGTTTGTTTTGCATGCTGTTGGAACTAAATCATGTATATCACAAGTATTTGAAGCTATATCATTTGTTTCGCATTTATTCGAAGATAAGCCTTCTACTTCGCATTGATTTGAAGCTAAATCATGTGTTTCGCATGGATTCGAAGCTAACTCGTTTGTTTCGCATGCTGTTGAAACTAAATCATGTATATCACAAGTATTTGATGCTATATCATTTGTTTCGCATGGATTCGAAGATAAGCCTTCTACTTCGCAATGATTTGGTGCTAAATCATGTGTTTCGCATGGATTTGAATCTAACTCGTTTGTTTCGGATGCTGTTGAAGCTAAATAATGTATATCACAAGTATTTGAAGCTATATCATACGTTTCGCATGGATTCCAAGATAACCCTTCTAATTCGCATTGATTTGAAGCTAACTCGTTTGTTTCGCATGCTGTTGAAGCTGAATCTTGTATATCACAAGTATTTGAAGCTAAACTATTCCTTTCGCATGGATTCGAAGATAAGCCTTCCACTTCGCATTGATTTGAAGCTAACTCATGTGTTTCGCATGGATTCGAAGTTAACTCGTTTGTTTCGCATGCAGTTGAAGCTAAATCATGTATATCACAAGTATTTGCAGTTAAACCATTTGTATCGCATGGATTCGAAGATATCCCTTCTAATTCGCATGGATTTGAAGCTAAATCATGTGTTTCGCATGGATTTGAAGCTAACTCGTTTGTTTCGCATGCTGTTGAAGCTAAATCAAATTTATCACAACTATTTGAAGCTAAACCATTTGTTTCGCACGGATTCGAAGATAATCCTTCTACTGCGCATTGATTTTAATCTAAATCATGTGTTTCGCAAGGGTTTGAAGATAACTCGTTTGTTTCGCATGCAGTTGAAGCTAAATTATGTATTTCACAAGTATTTGAAGCTAAACCATTTGTTTCGCATGGATTCGAAGATCAGCCTTCTAATTCGCATTGATTTGAAGCTAAATCATGTGTTTCGCATGGATTTGAAGCTAACTCGATTGTTTCGCATGGTGTTGAAGCTAAATCATGTATATCACAAGTATTTGAAGCTAAACCATTTGTTTCGCATGGATTCCAAGATAACCCTTCTAATTCGCATTGATTTGAAGCTAAATCATGTGTTTCACATGGATTTGATGCTAACTCGTTTGCTTCGCATGCTGTTGAAGCTAAATCAAGTGTATCACAAGTATTTGAAGCTAAACAATTTGCTTCGCATTTATTCGAAGCTAAGCCTTCTACTTCGCATTGATTTGAGGCTAAATCATGTGTTTCGCTTGGATTTGAAGCTGATTCGTTTTTTCGCTAGCAGTTGAAGCTAAATCATGTATATCACAAGTATTTGAAGCTAAACCATTTTATTCCCATGGATTTGAAGCTAAGCTTTCTACTTAGCATTGATTTGAAGATAAATCATGTGTTTCGTTTGGATTTGAAGATAACTCATTTGCTTCGCATGCTGTTGAAGCTAAATCATGTATATCACAAGTATTTGAAGTTAAACCATTTATTTCGCATGGATTCGAAGCTATCTCGTTTGTTTCGCATGCTGTTGAAACTAAATCATTTATATCACAAGTATTTGAAGCTAAAGCATTTGCTTCGCATGGATTCGAAGGTCAGCCTTCTACTTCGCATTGATTTGATGCTAAGTCATTTGTTTCGCATGGATTTGAAGCTAACTCGTTTGTTTCGCATGCAGTTGAAGCTAAATCAAGTGTATCACAAGTATTTGAAGCTAAACCATTTGATTCCCATGGATTTGAAGCTAAGCTTTCTACTTAGCATTGATTTGAAGATAAATCATGTGTTTCGCTTGGATTTGAAGATAACTCGTTTGCTTCGCATGCTGTTGAAGCTACATCATGTATATCACCAGTATTTGAAGTTAAACCATTTGTTTCGGATGGATACGAAGATAATCCATCTATTTCGCATTGATTTGAAGCTAAATCATGTGTTTTGCATGGATTTGAATCTAACTCGTTTGTTTCGCATGTTGTTGGAACTAAATCATGTATATCACAAGTATTTGAAGCTAAACCATTTGATTCCCATGGATTTGAAGCTAAGCTTTCTACATAGCATTAATTTGAAGATAAATCATGTGTTTCGCGTGGATTCGAAGATCAACCTTCTACTTCGCATTGATTAGATGCTAAATAATGTGTTTCGCATGGATTTGAAGCTAACTCGTTTGTTTCGCATGCTGTTGAAGCTAAATCATGTATATCACAAGTATTTGAAGCTATATCATATGTTTCGCATGGATTCGAAGATAACCCTTCTAATTCGCATTGATTTGAAGCTAAATCATGTGTTTCGCATGGATTCGAAGCTAACTCGTTTGTTTCGCATGCTGTTGAAACTAAATCATGTATATCACAAGTATTTGAAGCTATATCATTTGTTTCGCATGGATTCGAAGATTAGCCTTCTGCTTCGCATTGATTAGATGCTAAATCATGTGTTTCGCATGGGTTTGAAGCTAACTCGTTTATTTCGCATGCTGTTGAAGCTAAATCATGTATATCACAAGTATATGAAGCTAATCCATTTGTTTCGCATGGTTTCGAAGATAAGCCTTCTACTTCGCATTGATTTGAAGATAAATCATGTGTTTCGTATGGATTTGAATCTAACTCGTTTGTTTTGCATGCTGTTGGAACTAAATCATGTATATCACAAGTATTTGAAGCTATATCATTTGTTTCGCATTTATTCGAAGATAAGCCTTCTACTTCGCATTGATTTGAAGCTAAATCATGTGTTTCGCATGGATTCGAAGCTAACTCGTTTGTTTCGCATGCTGTTGAAACTAAATCATGTATATCACAAGTATTTGATGCTATATCATTTGTTTCGCATGGATTCGAAGATAAGCCTTCTACTTCGCAATGATTTGGTGCTAAATCATGTGTTTCGCATGGATTTGAATCTAACTCGTTTGTTTCGGATGCTGTTGAAGCTAAATAATGTATATCACAAGTATTTGAAGCTATATCATACGTTTCGCATGGATTCCAAGATAACCCTTCTAATTCGCATTGATTTGAAGCTAACTCGTTTGTTTCGCATGCTGTTGAAGCTGAATCTTGTATATCACAAGTATTTGAAGCTAAACTATTCCTTTCGCATGGATTCGAAGATAAGCCTTCCACTTCGCATTGATTTGAAGCTAACTCATGTGTTTCGCATGGATTCGAAGTTAACTCGTTTGTTTCGCATGCAGTTGAAGCTAAATCATGTATATCACAAGTATTTGCAGTTAAACCATTTGTATCGCATGGATTCGAAGATATCCCTTCTAATTCGCATGGATTTGAAGCTAAATCATGTGTTTCGCATGGATTTGAAGCTAACTCGTTTGTTTCGCATGCTGTTGAAGCTAAATCAAATTTATCACAACTATTTGAAGCTAAACCATTTGTTTCGCACGGATTCGAAGATAATCCTTCTACTGCGCATTGATTTTAATCTAAATCATGTGTTTCGCAAGGGTTTGAAGATAACTCGTTTGTTTCGCATGCAGTTGAAGCTAAATTATGTATTTCACAAGTATTTGAAGCTAAACCATTTGTTTCGCATGGATTCGAAGATCAGCCTTCTAATTCGCATTGATTTGAAGCTAAATCATGTGTTTCGCATGGATTTGAAGCTAACTCGATTGTTTCGCATGGTGTTGAAGCTAAATCATGTATATCACAAGTATTTGAAGCTAAACCATTTGTTTCGCATGGATTCCAAGATAACCCTTCTAATTCGCATTGATTTGAAGCTAAATCATGTGTTTCACATGGATTTGATGCTAACTCGTTTGCTTCGCATGCTGTTGAAGCTAAATCAAGTGTATCACAAGTATTTGAAGCTAAACAATTTGCTTCGCATTTATTCGAAGCTAAGCCTTCTACTTCGCATTGATTTGAGGCTAAATCATGTGTTTCGCTTGGATTTGAAGCTGATTCGTTTTTTCGCTAGCAGTTGAAGCTAAATCATGTATATCACAAGTATTTGAAGCTAAACCATTTTATTCCCATGGATTTGAAGCTAAGCTTTCTACTTAGCATTGATTTGAAGATAAATCATGTGTTTCGTTTGGATTTGAAGATAACTCATTTGCTTCGCATGCTGTTGAAGCTAAATCATGTATATCACAAGTATTTGAAGTTAAACCATTTATTTCGCATGGATTCGAAGCTATCTCGTTTGTTTCGCATGCTGTTGAAACTAAATCATTTATATCACAAGTATTTGAAGCTAAAGCATTTGCTTCGCATGGATTCGAAGGTCAGCCTTCTACTTCGCATTGATTTGATGCTAAGTCATTTGTTTCGCATGGATTTGAAGCTAACTCGTTTGTTTCGCATGCAGTTGAAGCTAAATCAAGTGTATCACAAGTATTTGAAGCTAAACCATTTGATTCCCATGGATTTGAAGCTAAGCTTTCTACTTAGCATTGATTTGAAGATAAATCATGTGTTTCGCTTGGATTTGAAGATAACTCGTTTGCTTCGCATGCTGTTGAAGCTACATCATGTATATCACCAGTATTTGAAGTTAAACCATTTGTTTCGGATGGATACGAAGATAATCCATCTATTTCGCATTGATTTGAAGCTAAATCATGTGTTTTGCATGGATTTGAATCTAACTCGTTTGTTTCGCATGTTGTTGGAACTAAATCATGTATATCACAAGTATTTGAAGCTAAACCATTTGATTCCCATGGATTTGAAGCTAAGCTTTCTACATAGCATTAATTTGAAGATAAATCATGTGTTTCGCGTGGATTCGAAGATCAACCTTCTACTTCGCATTGATTAGATGCTAAATAATGTGTTTCGCATGGATTTGAAGCTAACTCGTTTGTTTCGCATGCTGTTGAAGCTAAATCATGTATATCACAAGTATTTGAAGCTATATCATATGTTTCGCATGGATTCGAAGATAACCCTTCTAATTCGCATTGATTTGAAGCTAAATCATGTGTTTCGCATGGATTCGAAGCTAACTCGTTTGTTTCGCATGCTGTTGAAACTAAATCATGTATATCACAAGTATTTGAAGCTATATCATTTGTTTCGCATGGATTCGAAGATTAGCCTTCTGCTTCGCATTGATTAGATGCTAAATCATGTGTTTCGCATGGGTTTGAAGCTAACTCGTTTATTTCGCATGCTGTTGAAGCTAAATCATGTATATCACAAGTATATGAAGCTAATCCATTTGTTTCGCATGGTTTCGAAGATAAGCCTTCTACTTCGCATTGATTTGAAGATAAATCATGTGTTTCGTATGGATTTGAATCTAACTCGTTTGTTTTGCATGCTGTTGGAACTAAATCATGTATATCACAAGTATTTGAAGCTATATCATTTGTTTCGCATTTATTCGAAGATAAGCCTTCTACTTCGCATTGATTTGAAGCTAAATCATGTGTTTCGCATGGATTCGAAGCTAACTCGTTTGTTTCGCATGCTGTTGAAACTAAATCATGTATATCACAAGTATTTGATGCTATATCATTTGTTTCGCATGGATTCGAAGATAAGCCTTCTACTTCGCAATGATTTGGTGCTAAATCATGTGTTTCGCATGGATTTGAATCTAACTCGTTTGTTTCGGATGCTGTTGAAGCTAAATAATGTATATCACAAGTATTTGAAGCTATATCATACGTTTCGCATGGATTCCAAGATAACCCTTCTAATTCGCATTGATTTGAAGCTAACTCGTTTGTTTCGCATGCTGTTGAAGCTGAATCTTGTATATCACAAGTATTTGAAGCTAAACTATTCCTTTCGCATGGATTCGAAGATAAGCCTTCCACTTCGCATTGATTTGAAGCTAACTCATGTGTTTCGCATGGATTCGAAGTTAACTCGTTTGTTTCGCATGCAGTTGAAGCTAAATCATGTATATCACAAGTATTTGCAGTTAAACCATTTGTATCGCATGGATTCGAAGATATCCCTTCTAATTCGCATGGATTTGAAGCCAAATCATGTGTTTCGCATGGATTTGAAGCTAACTCGTTTGTTTCGCATGCTGTTGAAGCTAAATCAAATTTATCACAAGTATTTGAAGCTAAACCATTTGTTTCGCACGGATTCGAAGATAATCCTTCTACTGCGCATTGATTTTAATCTAAATCATGTGTTTCGCAAGGATTTGAAGATAACTCGTTTGTTTCGCATGCAGTTGAAGCTAAATTATGTATTTCACAAGTATTTGAAGCTAAACCATTTGTTTCGCATGGATTCGAAGATTAGCCTTCTACTTCGCATTGATTAGATGCTAAATCATGTGTTTCGCATGGGTTTGAAGCTAACTCGTTTGTTTCACCTGCATTTGAAGCTATATCACTTATATTCTCAAGTATGTGAAGCTAAATCATTCGTTTCTCATGTATTTGAAGCTAAGCCGTCAACTTCGCGTTGACTTGATGATAAATCATGTTATTTGCTTGGACTTGAAGCTAGCTCGTTTGTTTCGCATGCTGTTGAAGCTAAATCATGTATATCACAAGTATTTGTAGCTAAACCATTTTTTTCGCATGGATTCGAAGATAAGCCTCCTACCTCGCATTGATTTGAAGCTAAAGCATGTGTTTAGCATGGATTTGAATCTAACTCGTTTGTTTCGCATGCTGTTGAAACTAAATCATTTATATCATAAGTATTTGAAGCTAAACCATTTGCTTCGCAAGGATTCGAAGATAAGCCTTGCACTTCGCATTGATTTGAAGCTAACTCATGTGTTTCGCATGGATTTGAAGTTAACTCGTTTGTTTCGCATGCAGTTGAAGCTAAATCATGTATATCACAAATATTTGCAGCTAAACCATTTGTTTCGCATGGATTCGAAGATAACCCTTCTACTTCGCATTGATTTGAAGCTAACTCATGTGTTTCGCATGGATTTGAAGTTAACTCGTTTGTTTCGCATGCAGTTGAAGCTAAATCATGTATATCACAAATATTTGCAGCTAAACCATTTGTTTCGCATGGATTCGAAGATTAGCCTTCTACTTCGCATTGATTAGATGCTAAATCATGTGTTAAGCATGGGTTTGAAGCTAACTCGTTTGTTTCGCCTGCATTTGAAGCTATATCACTTATATTCACAAGTATTTGAAGCTAAATCATTAGTTTCGCATGGATTTGAAGCTAAGCCATCAACTTCGCGTTGACTTGATACTAAATCATGTGTTTCGCAAGGATTTGAAGCTAACTCGTTTGTTTCGCATGCTGTTGAAGCTAAATCATGTATATCACAAGTATTTGAAGCTATATCATATGTTTCGCATGGATTCGAAGATAACCCTTCTAATTCGCATTGATTTGAAGCTAAATCATGTGTTTCGCATGGATTTGAAGCTAACTCGTTTGTTTCGCATGCTGATGAAGCTAAGTCATGTATATCACAAGTATCTGAAGCTAAACCATTTGTTTCGCATGGATTCGAAGATAAGGCTCCTACCTCGCATTGATTTGTAGCTAAATTATGTGTTCGCATGGACTGGAAGCTACCTCGTTTGTTTCGCATTATGTTGAAGCTAAATCAAGTGTATCACAAGTATTTGAAGCCAAACCATTTGCTTCGCATGGATTCGAAGATCAGCCTTCTACTTCGCATTTATTAGATGGTAAATCATGCGTTTCGCATGGATTTGAAGCTAACTCGTTTGTTTCGCATTCTGTTGAAGCTAAATTATGTATTTCACAAGTATTTGAAGCTAAACCATTTGTTTCGCATGGATTCGAAGATAAGCCTTCTACTTCGAATTGATTTGAAGCTAAATCATGTGTTTCGCATGGATTTGAATCTAACTCGTTCATTTCGCATGCTGTTGAAGCTAACTCAAGTGTATCACAAGTATTTGAAGCTAAACCATTTGCTTCGCATGGATTCGAAGATCAGCCTTCTACTTCGCATTGATATGAAGTTAAATAATATGTTTCGCATGGGTTTGAAGCTAACTCTTTTTTTCGTACGCAGTTGAAGCTAAATCATGTATATCACAAGTATTTGCAGCTAAAACATTTGTTTCGCATGGATTCGAAGATAACCCTTCTACTTCGCATTGATTTGAAGCTAAATCATGTGTTTCGCATGGATTTGAAACTAACTCGTTCATTTCGCATGCTGTTGAAGCTAAATCATGTATATCACAAGTATATGAAGCTAAACCATTTGTTTCGCATGGATTCGAAGATAAGCCTTCCACTTCGCATTGATTTGATGCTAAATCATGTGTTTCGCATGGATTTGAAGCTAACTCGTTTGTTTCGCATGCTGTTGAAGCTAACTCATGTATATCACAAGTATTTGAAGCTAAACTATTCGTTTCGCATGGATTCGAAGGTAAGCCTTCCACATCGCATTGATTTGAAGCTAAATCATGTGTTTCGCATGGATTTGAAGTTAACTCGTATGTTTCGCCTACATTTGAAGCTATATCACTTATATTCACAAGTATGTGAAGCTAAATCATTCGTTTCGCATGGATTTGAAGCTAAGCCATCAACTTCACGTTGACTTGATGCTAAATCATGTTTTTGCTTGGACTTGAAGCTAACTCGTTTGTTTCGCATGTTGTTGAAGCTAAATCATGTATATCACAAGTATTTGAAGCTAAACCATTTGTTTCGCATTTATTCGAAGCTAAGCCTTCTACTTCGCATTTATTTGAGGCTAAAGCATGTGTTTCGCTTGGATTTGAAGCTAATTCGTTTTTTCGCTAGCAGTTGAAGCTAAATCATGTATATCACAAGTATTTGAAGCTAAACCATTTGATTCCCATGGATTTGAGGCTAAGCTTTCTACTTAGCATTGATTTGAAGATAAATCATGTGTTTCGCTT
The DNA here is from genome assembly GCF_051020955.1 of Megalopta genalis. NCBI lineage: Eukaryota > Metazoa > Arthropoda > Insecta > Hymenoptera > Halictidae > Megalopta > Megalopta genalis. Next base: position 99,434 of record NW_027476756.1, read on the forward strand.
GGATTTGAAGATAACTCGTTTGCTTCGCATGCTGTTGAAGCTAAATCATGTATATCACAAGTATTTGAAGTTAAACCATTTGTTTCGCATGGATTCGAAGATAATCCATCTATTTCGCATTGATTTGAAGCTAAATCATGTGTTTTGCATGGATTTGAATCTAACTCGTTTGTTACGCATGCTGTTGAAGCTAAATCAAGTGTATCACAAGTATTTGAAGCTAAACAATTTGCTTCGCATGGATTCGAAGATCAGCCTTCTACTTCGCATTGATTTGAAGCTAAATCATGTGTTCCGCATGGATTTTAAGCTAACACGTTTGTTTCGCATGCAGTTGAAGCTAAATCATGTATATCACAAGTATTTGAAGCTAAACCATTTGTTTCGCATGGATTCGAAGATAAGCCTCCTACTTCGCATTGATTTTAATCTAAATCATGTGTTTCGCATGGATTTGAAGCTAACTCGTTTGTTTCGCATGCAGTTGAAGCTGAATCATGTACATCACAAGTATTTGCAGCTAAACCATTTGTTTCGCATCGATACGAAGATAACCCTTCTACTTCGCACTGATTCGAAGCTAAATCATGTGTTTCGCATGGATTTGAATCTAACTCGTTTATTTCGCATGCTGTTGAAGCTAAATCATGTATATCACAAGTATAAGAAGCTACTCCGTTTGTTTCGCATGGATTCGAAGATAAGCCTTCTACTTCGCAATGATTTGGAGCTAAATCATGTGTTTCGCATGGATTTGAATCTAACTCGTTTGTTTCGGATGCTGTTGAAGCTAAATAATGTATATCACAAGTATTCGAAGCTATATCATACGTTTCGCATGGATTCCAAGATAACCCTTCTAATTCGCATTGATTTGAAGCTAAATCATGTGTTTCGCATGGATTTGAAGCTAACTCGTTTGTTTCGCATGCTGTTGAAGCTGAATCTTGTATATCACAAGTATTTGAAGCTAAACTATTCCTTTCGCATGGATTCGAAGATAAGCCTTCCACTTCGCATTGATTTGAAGCTAACTCATGTGTTTCGCATGGATTCGAAGTTAACTCGTTTGTTTCGCATGCAGTTGAAGCTAAATCATGTATATCACAAGTATTTGCAGTTAAACCATTTGTATCGCATGGATTCGAAGATAACCCTTCTAATTCGCATGGATTTGAAGCTAAATCATGTGTTTCGCATGGATTTGAAGCTAACTCGTTTGTTTCGCATGCTGTTGAAGCTAAATCAAATTTATCACAAGTATTTGAAGCTAAATCATTTGTTTCGCACGGATTCGAAGATAAGCCTTCTACTGCGCATTGATTTTAATCTAAATCAGGTGTTTCGCAAGGATTTGAAGATAACTCGTTTGTTTCGCATGCAGTTGAAGCTAAATTATGTATTTCACAAGTATTTGAAGCTAAACCATTTGTTTCGCATGGATTCGAAGATAAGCCTTCTACTTCGAATTGATTTTAATCTAAATCGTGTGTTTCGCATGGATTTGAAGCTCACACGTTTGTTTCGCATGCAGTTGAAGCTGAATCATGTATATCACAAGTATGTGCAGCTAAACCATTTGTTTCGCGTGGATTCGAAGATCAGCCTTCTACTTCGCATTGATTTGAAGTTAAATCATATGTTTCGCATGGATTTGAAGCTAACTCTTTTTTTTCGTATGCAGTTGAAGCTAAATCATGTATATCACAAGTATTTGAAGCTAAACCATTTGTTTCGCATGGATTCGAAGATAACCCTTCTTCTTCGCATTGATTTGAAGTTAAATCATGTGTTTCGCATGGGTTTGAAGCTAACTCGTTTATTTCTCATGCTGTTGAAACTAAATCATTTATATCATAAGTATTTGAAGCTAAACCATTTGCTTCGCATGGATTCGAAGGTCAGCCTTCTACTTCGCATTGATTTGAAGCTAAATCATGTGTTTCGCATGGATTTGAATCTAACTCGTTTGTTTCGCATGCTGTTGAAGCTAAATCATGTATATCACAAGTATATGAAGCTAAACCATTTGTTTCGCATGGATTCGAAGATAAGCCTTCCACTTCGCATTGATTTGATGCTAAATCATGTGTTTCGCATGGATTTGAAGCTAACTCGTTTGTTTCGCATGCTGTTGAAGCTAACTCAAGTGTATCACAAGTATTTGAAGCTAAACCAATTGCTTCGCATGGATTCGAAGATCAGCCTTCTACTTCGCATTGATATGAAGTTAAATAATATGTTTCGCATGGATTTGAAGCTAACTCTTTTTTTCGTACGCAGTTGAAGCTAAATCATGTATATCACAAGTATCTGAAGCTAAACCATTTGTTTCGCATGGATTCGAAGATAAGGCTCCTACCTCGCATTGATTTGTAGCTAAATTATGTGTTCGCATGGACTGGAAGCTACCTCGTTTGTTTCGCATTATGTTGAAGCTAAATCAAGTGTATCACAAGTATTTGAAGCCAAACCATTTGCTTCGCATGGATTCGAAGATCAGCCTTCTACTTCGCATTTATTAGATGGTAAATCATGCGTTTCGCATGGATTTGAAGCTAACTCGTTTGTTTCGCATTCTGTTGAAGCTAAATTATGTATTTCACAAGTATTTGAAGCTAAACCATTTGTTTCGCATGGATTCGAAGATAAGCCTTCTACTTCGAATTGATTTGAAGCTAAATCATGTGTTTCGCATGGATTTGAATCTAACTCGTTCATTTCGCATGCTGTTGAAGCTAACTCAAGTGTATCACAAGTATTTGAAGCTAAACCATTTGCTTCGCATGGATTCGAAGATCAGCCTTCTACTTCGCATTGATATGAAGTTAAATAATATGTTTCGCATGGGTTTGAAGCTAACTCTTTTTTTCGTACGCAGTTGAAGCTAAATCATGTATATCACAAGTATTTGCAGCTAAACCATTTGTTTCGCATGGATTCGAAGATAACCCTTCTACTTCGCATTGATTTGATGCTAAATCATGTGTTTCGCATGGATTTGAAGCTAACTCGTTTGTTTCGCATGCTGTTGAAGCTAACTCATGTATATCACAAGTATTTGAAGCTAAACTATTCGTTTCGCATGGATTCGAAGGTAAGCCTTCCACATCGCATTGATTTGAAGCTAAATCATGTGTTTCGCATGGATTTGAAGTTAACTCGTATGTTTCGCCTACATTTGAAGCTATATCACTTATATTCACAAGTATGTGAAGCTAAATCATTCGTTTCGCATGGATTTGAAGCTAAGCCATCAACTTCACGTTGACTTGATGCTAAATCATGTTTTTGCTTGGACTTGAAGCTAACTCGTTTGTTTCGCATGTTGTTGAAGCTAAATCATGTATATCACAAGTATTTGAAGCTAAACCATTTGTTTCGCATTTATTCGAAGCTAAGCCTTCTACTTCGCATTTATTTGAGGCTAAAGCATGTGTTTCGCTTGGATTTGAAGCTAATTCGTTTTTTCGCTAGCAGTTGAAGCTAAATCATGTATATCACAAGTATTTGAAGCTAAACCATTTGATTCCCATGGATTTGAGGCTAAGCTTTCTACTTAGCATTGATTTGAAGATAAATCATGTGTTTCGCTTGGATTTGAAGATAACTCGTTTGCTTCGCATGCTGTTGAAGCTAAATCATGTATATCACAAGTATTTGAAGTTAAACCATTTGTTTCGCATGGATTCGAAGATAATCCATCTATTTCGCATTGATTTGAAGCTAAATCATGTGTTTTGCATGGATTTGAATCTAACTCGTTTGTTACGCATGCTGTTGAAGCTAAATCAAGTGTATCACAAGTATTTGAAGCTAAACAATTTGCTTCGCATGGATTCGAAGATCAGCCTTCTACTTCGCATTGATTTGAAGCTAAATCATGTGTTCCGCATGGATTTTAAGCTAACACGTTTGTTTCGCATGCAGTTGAAGCTAAATCATGTATATCACAAGTATTTGAAGCTAAACCATTTGTTTCGCATGGATTCGAAGATAAGCCTCCTACTTCGCATTGATTTTAATCTAAATCATGTGTTTCGCATGGATTTGAAGCTAACTCGTTTGTTTCGCATGCAGTTGAAGCTGAATCATGTACATCACAAGTATTTGCAGCTAAACCATTTGTTTCGCATCGATACGAAGATAACCCTTCTACTTCGCACTGATTTGAAGCTAAATCATGTGTTTCGCATGGATTTGAATCTAACTCGTTTATTTCGCATGCTGTTGAAGCTAAATCATGTATATCACAAGTATAAGAAGCTACTCCGTTTGTTTCGCATGGATTCGAAGATAAGCCTTCTACTTCGCAATGATTTGGAGCTAAATCATGTGTTTCGCATGGATTTGAATCTAACTCGTTTGTTTCGGATGCTGTTGAAGCTAAATAATGTATATCACAAGTATTCGAAGCTATATCATACGTTTCGCATGGATTCCAAGATAACCCTTCTAATTCGCATTGATTTGAAGCTAAATCATGTGTTTCGCATGGATTTGAAGCTAACTCGTTTGTTTCGCATGCTGTTGAAGCTGAATCTTGTATATCACAAGTAATTGAAGCTAAACTATTCGTTTCGCATGGTTTCGAAGATAACCCTTCTTCTTCGCATTGATTTGAAGCTAGATCATGTGTTTCGCATGGATTTGAATCTAACTCGTTTATTTCGCATGCTGTTGAAGCTAAATCATGTATGTCACAAGTATATGAATCTAATCCATTTGTTTCGCATGGATTCGTAGATAAGCCTTCTACTTCGCATTGATTTGAAGCTAAATCATGTGTTTCGCATGGATTTGAATCTAACTCGTTTGTTTCGCATGCTGTTGAAACTAAATCATGTATATCACAAGTATTTGAAGCTATATCATTTGTTTCGCATGGATTCGAAGATTAGCCTTCTACTTCGCATTGATTAGATGCTAAATCATGTGTTTCGCATGGATTTGAAGCTAACACGTTTGTTTCGCCTGCATTTGAAGCTATATCACTTATATTCACAAGTATGTGAAGCTAAAACATTCGTTTCGCATGGATTTGAAGCTAAGCCATCAACTTCGCGTTGACTTGATGCTAAATCATGTTTTTCGTTTGGACTTGATGCTAACTCGTTTGTTTCGCATGTTGTTGAAGCTAAATCATATATATCACAAGTATTTGAATCTAAACCATTTGTTTCGCAATAATTAGAAGCTAAGCCTTCTACTTCGCATTGATTTGAGGCTAAATCATGTGTTTCGCATGAATTTGAAGCTAACTCGATTGTTTCGCATGCTGTTGAAGCTGAATCATGTATATCACAAGTATTTGTAGCTATATCATATGTTTCGCATGGATTCGAAGATAACCCTTCTAATTCGCATTGATTTGAAGCTAAATCATGTGTTTCGCATGGATTTGAAGCTAACTCGTTTGTTTCGCCTGCATTTGAAGCTATATCATTTATATTCTCAAGTATGTGAAGCTAAATCATTCGTTGCGCATGGATTTGAAGCTAAGCCGTCAACTTCACGTAGACTTGATGATAAATCATGTTTTTCGCTTGGACTTGAAGCTAACTCGTTTGTTTCGCATGCTGTTGAAGCTAAATCATGTATATCACAAGTATTTGAAGCTAAACCATTTGTTTCGCAAGTATTCGAAGATTAGCCTTCCACATCGCATTGATTTGAAGCTAAATCATTTGTTTCGCATGGATTTGAAGTTAACTCGTTTGTCTCGCATGCAGTTGAAGCTAAAACAAGTGTCTCACAAGTATTTGAAGCTAAACCATTTGCTTCGCATGAATTGCGAAGATCAGCATTCTACTTCTCATTGATTAGATGCTAAATCATGTGTTTCGCATGGGTTTGAAGCTAACTCGTTTGTTTAGCCTGCATTTGAAGCTATATCATTTATATTCTCAAGTATGTGAAGCTAAATCATTCGTTTCGCATGGATTTGAAGCTAAGCCGTCAACTTCGCGTTGACATGATGATAAATCATGTTTTTCGCTTGGACTTGAAGTTAACTCGTTTGTTTCGCATGCTGTTTAAGCTAAATCATGTATATCACAAGTATTTGAAGCTAAACCATTTGTTTCGCATGGATTCCAAGATAACCCTTCTAATTCGCATTGATTTGAAGCTAAATCATGTGTTTCACATGGATTTGATGCTAACTCGTTTGCTTCGCATGCTGTAGAAGCTAAATCAAGTGTATCACAAGTATTTGAAGCTAAACAATTTGCTTCGCATTTATTCGAAGCTAAGCCTTCTATTTCGCATTGATTTGAGGCTAAATCATGTGTTTCGCTTGGATTTGAAGCTGATTCGTTTTTTCGCTAGCAGTTGAAGCTAAATCATGTATATCACAAGTATTTGAAGCTAAACCATTTTATTCCCATGGATTTGAAGCTAAGCTTTCTACTTAGCATTGATTTGAAGATAAATCATGTGTTTCGTTTGGATTTGAAGATAACTAATTTGCTTCGCATGCTGTTGAAGCTAAATCATGTATATCACAAGTATTTGAAGTTAAACCATTTGTTTCGCATGGATTCGAAGATAAGCATTCTACTTCGCATTTATTTGAAGATAAATCATGTGTTTCGTATGGATTTGAATCTAACTCGTTTGTTTCGCATGCTGTTGGAACTAAATCATGTATATCACAAGTATTTGAAGCTATATCATTTGTTTCGCATTTATTCGAAGCTAAGCCTTCTACTTCGCATTGATTTGAGGCTAAATCATGTGTTTCGCTTGGATTTGAAGCTAACTCGTTTTTTCGCTAGCAGTTGAAGCTAAATCATGTATATCAAAAGTATTTGAAGCTATATCATATGTTTCGCATGGATTCGAAGATAACCCTTCTAATTCGCATTGATTTGAAGCTAAATCATGTGTTTCGCATGGATTCGAAGCTAACTCGTTTGTTTCGCATGCTGTTGAAACTAAATCATGTATATCACAAGTATTTGAAGCTATATCATTTGTTTCGCATGGATTCGAAGATTAGCCTTCTACTTCGCATTGATTAGATGCTAAATCATGTGTTTCGCATGGGTTTGAAGCTAACTCGTTTGTTTCGCCTGCATTTGAAGCTATATCACTTATATTCACAAGTATGTGAAGCTAAATCATTCGTTTCGCATTGATTTGAAGCTAAGCCTTCTACTTCGCATTGATTTTAATCTAAATCATGTGTTTCGCATGGATTTGAAGCTAACTAGTTTGTTTCGCATGCAGTTGAAGCTGAATCATGTATATCACAAGTATTTGAAGCTAAACCATTTGTTTCGCATTAATTAGAAGCTAAGCCTTCTACTTCGCATTGATTTGAGGCTAAATCATGTGTTTCGCATGAATTTGAAGCTAACTCGTTTGTTTCGCATGCTGTTGAAGCTGAATCATGTATATCACAAGTATTTGTAGCTATATCATATGTTTCGCATGGATTCGAAGATAACCTTTCTAATTCGCATTGATTTGAAGCTAAATCATGTGTTTCGCATGGATTTGAAGCTAACTCGTTTGTTTCGCATGCAGTTGAAGCTGAATCATGAATATCACAAGTATTTAAAGCTAAACTATTCGTTTCGCATGGATTCGAAGATAACCCTTCTTCTTCGCATTGATTTGAAGCTAAATCATGTGTTTCGCATGGATTTGAATCTAACTCGTTTGTTTCGCATGCTGTTGAAGCTAAATCATGTATATCACAATTATTTGAAGCTAAACCATTTGTATCGCATGGAATCGAAGATAAGCCACCTACTCCGCATAGATTTGAAGCTAAATCATGTGTTTCGCATGGGTTTGAATCTAACTCGTTTATTTCGCATGCTGTTGAAGCTAAATCATGTATATCACAAGTATATGAAGCTAATCCATTTGTTTCGCATGGTTTCGAAGATAAGCCTTCTACTTCGCATTGATTTGAAGATAAATCATGTGTTTCGCATGGATTTGATGCTAACTCGTTTGTTTCGCATGCTGTTGGAACTAAATCATGTATATCACAAGTATTTGAAGCTATATCATTTGTTTCGCATTTATTCGAAGATAAGCCTTCTACTTCGCATTGATTTTAATCTAAATCATATGTTTCGCATGGATTTGAAGCTAACTAGTTTGTTTCGCATGCAGTTGAAGCTGAATCATGTTTATCACAAGTATTTGAACCTAAACCATTTGTTTCGCATTAATTAGAAGCTAAGCCTTCTACTTCGCATTGATTTGAGGCTAAATCATGTGTTTCGCATGAATTTGAAGCTAACTCGTTTGTTTCGCATGCTGTTGAAGCTGAATCATGTATATCACAAGTATTTGTAGCTATATCATATGTTTCGCATGGATTCGAAGATAACCTTTCTAATTCGCATTGATTTGAAGCTAAATCATGTGTTTCGCATGGATTTGAAGCTAACTCGTTTATTTCGCATGCAGTTGAAGCTGAATCATGAATATCACAAGTATTTGAAGCTAAACTATTCGTTTCGCATGGATTCGAAGATAACCCTTCTTCTTCGCATTGATTTGAAGCTAAATCATGTGTTTCGCATGGATTTGAATCTAACTCGTTTGTTTCGCATGCTGTTGAAGCTAAATCATGTATATCACAATTATTTGAAGCTAAACCATTTGTATCGCACGGAATCGAAGATAAGCCACCTACTCCGCATAGATTTGAAGCTAAATCATGTGTTTCGCATGGGTTTGAATCTAACTCGTTTATTTCGCATGCTGTTGAAGCTAAATCATGTATATCACAAGTATATGAAGCTAATCCATTTGTTTCGCATGGTTTCGAAGATAAGCCTTCTACTTCGCATTGATTTGAAGATAAATCATGTGTTTCGCATGGATTTGAAGCTAACTCGTTTGTTTCGCATGCTGTTGGAACTAAATCATGTATATCACAAGTATTTGAAGCTATATCATTTGTTTCGCATTTATTCGAAGATAAGCCTTCTACTTCGCATTGATTTTAATCTAAATCATATGTTTCGCATGGATTTGAAGCTAACTCGTTTGTTTTGCATGCAGTTGAAGCTGAATCATGTATATCACAAGTACTTGAAGCTAAACCATTTGTTTCGCATTAATTAGAAGCTAAGCCTTCTACTTCGCATTGATTTGAGGCTAAATCATGTGTTTCGCATGAATTTGAAGCTAACTCGTTTGTTTCGCATGCTGTTGAAGCTGAATCATGTATATCACAAGTATTTGTAGCTATATCATATGTTTCGCATGGATTCGAAGATAACCCTTCTAATGCGCATTGATTTGAAGCTAAATCATGAGTTTCGCATGGATTTGAAGCTAACTCGTTTGTTTCGCATGCAGTTGAAGCTGAATCATGAATATCACAAGTATTTGAAGCTAAACTATTCGTTTCGCATGGATTCGAAGATAACCCTTCTTCTTCGTATTGATTTGAAGCTAAATCATGTGTTTCGCATGGATTTGAATCTAACTCGTTTGTTTCGCATGCTGTTGAAGCTAAATCATGTATATCACAATTATTTGAAGCTAAACCATTTGTATCGCATGGAATCGAAGATAAGCCACCTACTCCGCATTGATTTGAAACTAAATCATGTGTTTCGCATGGTTTTGAAGCTAACTCGTTTATTTTGCATGCTGTTGAAGCTAAATCAAGTGTATCACAAGTATTTGAAGCTAAACAATTTGCTTCGCATGGATTCGAAGATCAGCCTTCTACTTCGCATTGATTAGATGCTAAATCATGTGTTTCGCATGGGTTTGAAGCTAACTCGTTTGTTTCACCTGCATTTGAAGCTATATCACTTATATTCTCAAGTATGTGAAGCTAAATCATTCGTTTCGCATGTATTTGAAGCTAAGCCGTCAATTTCGCGTTGACTTGATGATAAATCATGTTATTCGCTTGGACTTGAAGCTAACTCGTTTGTTTCGCATGCTGTTGAAGCTGAATCATGTATATCACAAGTATTTGTAGCTATATCATATGTTTCGCATGGATTCGAAGATAACCCTTCTAATGCGCATTGATTTGAAGCTAAATCATGAGTTTCGCATGGATTTGAAGCTAACTCGTTTGTTTCGCATGCAGTTGAAGCTGAATCATGAATATCACAAGTATTTGAAGCTAAACTATTCGTTTCGCATGGATTCGAAGATAACCCTTCTTCTTCGTATTGATTTGAAGCTAAATCATGTGTTTCGCATGGATTTGAATCTAACTCGTTTGTTTCGCATGCTGTTGAAGCTAAATCATGTATATCACAATTATTTGAAGCTAAACCATTTGTATCGCATGGAATCGAAGATAAGCCACCTACTTCGCATTGATTTTAATCTAAATCATATGTTTCGCATGGATTTGAAGCTAACTCGTTTGTTTCGCATGCAGTTGAAGCTGAATCATGAATATCACAAGTATTTGAAGCTAAACTATTCGTTTCGCATGGATTCGAAGATAACCCTTCTTCTTCGTATTGATTTGAAGCTAACTCATGTGTTTCGCATGGATTTGAAGTTAACTCGTTTGTTTCGCATGCAGTTGAAGCTAAATCATGTATATCACAAATATTTGCAGCTAAACCATTTGTTTCGCATGGATTCGAAGATAACCCTTCTACTTCGCATTGATTTGAAGCTAAATCATGTGTTTCGCATGGATTTGAAGCTAACTCGTTTGTTTCGCATGCTGTTGAAACTAAATCATGTATATCACAAGTATTTGAAGCTATATCATTTGTTTCGCATGGATTCGAAGATTAGCCTTCTACTTCGCATTGATTAGATGCTAAATCATGTGTTTAGCATGGGTTTGAAACTAACACGTTTGTTTCGCCTGCATTTGAAGCTATATCACTTATATTCACAAGTATGTGAAGCTAAATCATTCGTTTCGCATGGATTTGAAGCTAAGCCATCAACTTCGCGTTGACTTGATACTAAATCATGTGTTTCGCAAGGATTTGAAGCTAACTCGTTTGTTTCGCATGCTGTTGAAGCTAAATCAAGTGTATCACAACTATTTGAAGCCAAACCATTTGCTTCGCATGGATTCGAAGATCAGCCTTCTACTTCGCATTTATTAGATGGTAAATCATGCGTTTCGCATGGATTTGAAGCTAACTCGTTTGTTTCGCATTCTGTTGAAGCTAAATCATGTATATCACAAGTATTTGAAGCTAAACCATTTGCTTCGCATGGATTCGAAGGTCAGCCTTCTACTTCGCATTGATTAGATGCTAAATCATGTGTTTCGCATGGGTTTGAAGCTAACTCGTTTGTTTCGCCTGCATTTGAAGCCATATCACTTATATTTTCAAGTATGTGAAGCTAAATCATTCGTTTTGCATGGATTTGAAGCTAAGCCATCAAATTCGCGTTGACGTGATGCTAATTCATGTGTTTCGCATGGATTTGAAGCTTTCTCGTTTGTTTAGCATGCAGTTGAAGCTGAATCATGTATATCAAAAGTATTTGAAGCTAAACTATACGTTTCAAATGGATTCGAAGATAAGCCTTCCACTTCGCATTGATTTGAAGCTAGATCATGTGTTTCGCATGGATTTGAATCTAACTCGTTTGCTTCGCATGCTGTTGAAGCTAAATCAAGTGTATCACTAGTATTTGAAGCTAAACCATTTGTTTCGCATTTATTCGAAGATAAGTCTTCTACTTCGCATTGATTTTAATCTGAATCATGTGTTTCGCATGGATTTGAAGCTAACTCGTTTGTTTCGCATGCAGTTGAAGCTGAATCATGTATATCACAAGTATTTGAAGCTAAACCATTTGTTTCGCATTAATTAGAAGCTAAGCCTTCTACTTCGCATTGATTTGAGGCTAAATCATGTGTTTCGCATGAATTTGAAGCTAACTCGTTTGTTTCGCATGCTGTTGAAGCTGAATCATGTATATCACAAGTATTTGTAGCTATATCATATGTTTCGCATGGATTCGAAGATAACCTTTCTAATTCGCATTGATTTGAAGCTAAATCATGTGTTTCGCATGGATTTGAAGCTAACTCGTTTGTTTCGCATGCAGTTGAAGCTGAATCATGAATATCACAAGTATTTGAAGCTAAACTATTCGTTTCGCATGGATTCGAAGATAACCCTTCTTCTTCGCATTGATTTGAAGCTAAATCATGTGTTGCGCATGGATTTGAATCTAACTCGTTTGTTTCGCATGCTGTTGAAGCTAAATCATGTATATCACAATTATTTGAAGCTAAACCATTTGTATCGCATGGAATCGAAGATAAGCCACCTACTCCGCATAGATTTGAAGCTAAATCATATGTTTCGCATGGTTTTGAAGCTAACTCGTTTATTTCGCATGCTGTTGAAGCTAAATCAAGTGTATCACAAGTATTTGAAGCTAAACAATTTGCTTCGAATGGATTCGAAGATCAGCCTTCTACTTCGCATTGATTAGATGCTAAATCATGTGTTTCGCATGGGTTTGAAGCTAACTCGTTTGTTTCACCTGCATTTGAAGCTATATCACTTATATTCTCAAGTATGTGAAGCTAAATCATTCGTTTCGCATGTATTTGAAGCTAAGCCGTCAACTTCGCGTTGACTTGATGATAAATCATGTTATTCGCTTGGACTTGAAGCTAGCACGTTTGTTTCGCATGCTGTTGAAGCTAAATCATGTATATCACAAGTATTTGAAGCTAAACCATTTCTTTCGCATGGATAACGAAGATAAGCCTCCTACCTCGCATTGATTTGAAGCTGAAGCATGTGTTTAGCATGGATTTGAATCTAACTCGTTTGTTTCGCATGCTGTTGAAACTAAATCATTTATATCACAAGTATTTGAAGCTAAACCATTTGCTTCGCATGGATTCGAAGATAAGCCTTGCACTTCGCATTGATTTGAAGCTAACTCATGTGTTTCGCATGGATTTGAAGTTAACTCGTTTGTTTCGCATGCTGTTGGAACTAAATCATGTATATCACAAGTATTTGAAGCTATATCATTTGTTTCGCATTTATTCGAAGATAAGCCTTCTACTTCGCATTGATTTTAATCTAAATCATATGTTTCGCATGGATTTGAAGCTAACTCGTTTGTTTTGCATGCAGTTGAAGCTGAATCATGTATATCACAAGTACTTGAAGCTAAACCATTTGTTTCGCATTAATTAGAAGCTAAGCCTTCTACTTCGCATTGATTTGAGGCTAAATCATGTGTTTCGCATGAATTTGAAGCTAACTCGTTTGTTTCGCATGCTGTTGAAGCTGAATCATGTATATCACAAGTATTTGTAGCTATATCATATGTTTCGCATGGATTCGAAGATAACCCTTCTAATGCGCATTGATTTGAAGCTAAATCATGAGTTTCGCATGGATTTGAAGCTAACTCGTTTGTTTCGCATGCAGTTGAAGCTGAATCATGAATATCACAAGTATTTGAAGCTAAACTATTCGTTTCGCATGGATTCGAAGATAACCCTTCTTCTTCGTATTGATTTGAAGCTAAATCATGTGTTTCGCATGGATTTGAATCTAACTCGTTTGTTTCGCATGCTGTTGAAGCTAAATCATGTATATCACAATTATTTGAAGCTAAACCATTTGTATCGCATGGAATCGAAGATAAGCCACCTACTCCGCATTGATTTGAAACTAAATCATGTGTTTCGCATGGTTTTGAAGCTAACTCGTTTATTTTGCATGCTGTTGAAGCTAAATCAAGTGTATCACAAGTATTTGAAGCTAAACAATTTGCTTCGCATGGATTCGAAGATCAGCCTTCTACTTCGCATTGATTAGATGCTAAATCATGTGTTTCGCATGGGTTTGAAGCTAACTCGTTTGTTTCACCTGCATTTGAAGCTATATCACTTATATTCTCAAGTATGTGAAGCTAAATCATTCGTTTCGCATGTATTTGAAGCTAAGCCGTCAATTTCGCGTTGACTTGATGATAAATCATGTTATTCGCTTGGACTTGAAGCTAACTCGTTTGTTTCGCATGCTGTTGAAGCTGAATCATGTATATCACAAGTATTTGTAGCTATATCATATGTTTCGCATGGATTCGAAGATAACCCTTCTAATGCGCATTGATTTGAAGCTAAATCATGAGTTTCGCATGGATTTGAAGCTAACTCGTTTGTTTCGCATGCAGTTGAAGCTGAATCATGAATATCACAAGTATTTGAAGCTAAACTATTCGTTTCGCATGGATTCGAAGATAACCCTTCTTCTTCGTATTGATTTGAAGCTAACTCATGTGTTTCGCATGGATTTGAAGTTAACTCGTTTGTTTCGCATGCAGTTGAAGCTAAATCATGTATATCACAAATATTTGCAGCTAAACCATTTGTTTCGCATGGATTCGAAGATAACCCTTCTACTTCGCATTGATTTGAGGCTAAATCATGTGTTTCGCATGGATTTGAAGCTAAGTCGTTTGTTTCGCATGCTGTTGAAACTAAATCATGTATATCACAAGTATTTGAAGCTATATCATTTGTTTCGCATGGATTCGAAGATTAGCCTTCTACTTCGCATTGATTAGATGCTAAATCATGTGTTTAGCATGGGTTTGAAACTAACTCGTTTGTTTCGCCTGCATTTGAAGCTATATCACTTATATTCACAAGTATGTGAAGCTAAATCATTCGTTTCGCATGGATTTGAAGCTAAGCCATCAACTTCGCGTTGACTTGATACTAAATCATGTGTTTCGCAAGGATTTGAAGCTAACTCGTTTGTTTCGCATGCTGTTGAAGCTAAATCAAGTGTATCACAACTATTTGAAGCCAAACCATTTGCTTCGCATGGATTCGAAGATCAGCCTTCTACTTCGCATTTATTAGATGGTAAATCATGCGTTTCGCATGGATTTGAAGCTAACTCGTTAGTTTCGCATTCTGTTGAAGCTAAATCATGTATATCACAAGTATTTGAAGCTAAAACATTTGCTTCGCGTGGATTCGAAGGTCAGCCTTCTACTTCGCATTGATTAGATGCTAAATCATGTGTTTCGCATGGGTTTGAAGCTAACTCGTTTGTTTCGCCTGCATTTGAAGCCATATCACTTATATTTTCAAGTATGTGAAGCTAAATCATTCGTTTTGCATGGATTTGAAGCTAAGCCATCAAATTCGCGTTGACGTGATGCTAATTCATGTGTTTCGCATGGATTTGAAGCTTTCTCGTTTGTTTAGCATGCAGTTGAAGCTGAATCATGTATATCAAAAGTATTTGAAGCTAAACTATACGTTTCAAATGGATTCGAAGATAAGCCTTCCACTTCGCATTGATTTGAAGCTAAATCATGTGTTGCGCATGGATTTGAATCTAACTCGTTTGTTTCGCATGCTGTTGAAGCTAAATCATGTATATCACAATTATTTGAAGCTAAACCATTTGTATCGCATGGAATCGAAGATAAGCCACCTACTCCGCATAGATTTGAAGCTAAATCATGTGTTTCGCATGGTTTTGAAGCTAACTCGTTTATTTCGCATGCTGTTGAAGCTAAATCAAGTGTATCACAAGTATTTGAAGCTAAACAATTTGCTTCGAATGGATTCGAAGATCAGCCTTCTACTTCGCATTGATTAGATGCTAAATCATGTGTTTCGCATGGGTTTGAAGCTAACTCGTTTGTTTCACCTGCATTTGAAGCTATATCACTTATATTCTCAAGTATGTGAAGCTAAATCATTTGTTTCGCATGTATTTGAAGCTAAGCCGTCAACTTCGCGTTGACTTGATGATAAATCATGTTATTCGCTTGGACTTGAAGCTAGCACGTTTGTTTCGCATGCTGTTGAAGCTAAATCATGTATATCACAAGTATTTGAAGCTAAACCATTTCTTTCGCATGGATAACGAAGATAAGCCTCCTACCTCGCATTGATTTGAAGCTGAAGCATGTGTTTAGCATGGATTTGAATCTAACTCGTTTGTTTCGCATGCTGTTGAAACTAAATCATTTATATCACAAGTATTTGAAGCTAAACCATTTGCTTCGCATGGATTCGAAGATAAGCCTTGCACTTCGCATTGATTTGAAGCTAACTCATGTGTTTCGCATGGATTTGAAGTTAACTCGTTTGTTTCGCATGCTGTTGGAACTAAATCATGTATATCACAAGTATTTGAAGCTATATCATTTGTTTCGCATTTATTCGAAGATAAGCCTTCTACTTCGCATTGATTTTAATCTAAATCATATGTTTCGCATGGATTTGAAGCTAACTCGTTTGTTTTGCATGCAGTTGAAGCTGAATCATGTATATCACAAGTACTTGAAGCTAAACCATTTGTTTCGCATTAATTAGAAGCTAAGCCTTCTACTTCGCATTGATTTGAGGCTAAATCATGTGTTTCGCATGAATTTGAAGCTAACTCGTTTGTTTCGCATGCTGTTGAAGCTGAATCATGTATATCACAAGTATTTGTAGCTATATCATATGTTTCGCATGGATTCGAAGATAACCCTTCTAATTCGCATTAATTTGAAGCTAAATCATGAGTTTCGCATGGATTTGAAGCTAACTCGTTTGTTTCGCATGCAGTTGAAGCTGAATCATGAATATCACAAGTATTTGAAGCTAAACTATTCGTTTCGCATGGATTCGAAGATAACCCTTATTCTTCGCATTGATTTGAAGCTAAATCATGTGTTTCGCATGGATTTGAATCTAACTCGTTCGTTTCGCATGTATTTGAAGCTAAGCCGTCAATTTCGCGTTGACTTGATGATAAATCATGTTATTCGCTTGGACTTGAAGCTAACTCGTTTGTTTCGCATGCTGTTGAAGCTGAATCATGTATATCACAAGTATTTGTAGCTATATCATATGTTTCGCATGGATTCGAAGATAACCCTTCTAATGCGCATTGATTTGAAGCTAAATCATGAGTTTCGCATGGATTTGAAGCTAACTCGTTTGTTTCGCATGCAGTTGAAGCTGAATCATGAATATCACAAGTATTTGAAGCTAAACTATTCGTTTCGCATGGATTCGAAGATAACCCTTCTTCTTCGTATTGATTTGAAGCTAACTCATGTGTTTCGCATGGATTTGAAGTTAACTCGTTTGTTTCGCATGCAGTTGAAGCTAAATCATGTATATCACAAATATTTGCAGCTAAACCATTTGTTTCGCATGGATTCGAAGATAACCCTTCTACTTCGCATTGATTTGAAGCTAAATCATGTGTTTCGCATGGATTTGAAGCTAACTCGTTTGTTTCGCATGCTGTTGAAACTAAATCATGTATATCACAAGTATTTGAAGCTATATCATTTGTTTCGCATGGATTCGAAGATTAGCCTCCTACTTCGCATTGATTAGATGCTAAATCATGTGTTTAGCATGGGTTGAAACTAACTCGTTTGTTTCGCCTGCATTTGAAGCTATATCACTTATATTCACAAGTATGTGAAGCTAAATCATTCGTTTCGCATGGATTTGAAGCTAAGCCATCAACTTCGCGTTGACTTGATACTAAATCATGTGTTTCGCAAGGATTTGAAGCTAACTCGTTTGTTTCGCATGCTGTTGAAGCTAAATCAAGTGTATCACAACTATTTGAAGCCAAACCATTTGCTTCGCATGGATTCGAAGATCAGCCTTCTACTTCGCATTTATTAGATGGTAAATCATGCGTTTCGCATGGATTTGAAGCTAACTCGTTTGTTTCGCATGCTGTTGAAGCTAAATCATGTATATCACAATTATTTGAAGCTAAACCATTTGTATCGCATGGAATCGAAGATAAGCCACCTACTCCGCATAGATTTGAAGCTAAATCATGTGTTTCGCATGGTTTTGAAGCTAACTCGTTTATTTCGCATGCTGTTGAAGCTAAATCAAGTGTATCACAAGTATTTGAAGCTAAACAATTTGCTTCGCATGGATTCGAAGATAAGCCTCCTACTTCGCATTGATTTGAAGCTAACTCGTTTGTTTCGCATGCTGTTGAAGCTAAATCATGTATATCACAATTATTTGAAGCTAAACCATTTGTATCGCATGGAATCGAAGATAAGCCACCTACTCCGCATAGATTTGAAGCTAAATCATGTGTTTCGCATGGTTTTGAAGCTAACTCGTTTATTTCGCATGCTGTTGAAGCTAAATCAAGTGTATCACAAGTATTTGAAGCTAAACAATTTGCTTCGCATGGATTCGAAGATAAGCCTCCTACTTCGCATTGATTTGAAGCTAACTCGTTTGTTTCGCATGCAGTTGAAGCTGAATCATGAATATCACAAGTATTTGAAGCTAAACTATTCGTTTCGCATGGATTCGAAGATAACCCTTCTTCTTCGCATTGATTTGAAGCTAAATCATGTGTTTCGCATGGATTTGAATCTAACTCGTTTGTTTCGCATGCTGTTGAAGCTAAATCATGTATATCACAATTATTTGAAGCTAAACCATTTGTATCGCATGGAATCGAAGATAAGCCACCTACTCCGCATTGATTTGAAACTAAATCATGTGTTTCGCATGGTTTTGAAGCTAACTCGTTTATTTTGCATGCTGTTGAAGCTAAATCAAGTGTATCACAAGTATTTGAAGCTAAACAATTTGCTTCGCATGGATTCGAAGATCAGCCTTCTACTTCGCATTGATTAGATGCTAAATCATGTGTTTCGCATGGGTTTGAAGCTAACTCGTTTGTTTCACCTGCATTTGAAGCTATATCACTTATATTCTCAAGTATGTGAAGCTAAATCATTCGTTTCGCATGTATTTGAAGCTAAGCCGTCAATTTCGCGTTGACTTGATGATAAATCATGTTATTCGCTTGGACTTGAAGCTAACTCGTTTGTTTCGCATGCTGTTGAAGCTGAATCATGTATATCACAAGTATTTGTAGCTATATCATATGTTTCGCATGGATTCGAAGATAACCCTTCTAATGCGCATTGATTTGAAGCTAAATCATGAGTTTCGCATGGATTTGAAGCTAACTCGTTTGTTTCGCATGCAGTTGAAGCTGAATCATGAATATCACAAGTATTTGAAGCTAAACTATTCGTTTCGCATGGATTCGAAGATAACCCTTCTTCTTCGTATTGATTTGAAGCTAACTCATGTGTTTCGCATGGATTTGAAGTTAACTCGTTTGTTTCGCATGCAGTTGAAGCTAAATCATGTATATCACAAATATTTGCAGCTAAACCATTTGTTTCGCATGGATTCGAAGATAACCCTTCTACTTCGCATTGATTTGAGGCTAAATCATGTGTTTCGCATGGATTTGAAGCTAAGTCGTTTGTTTCGCATGCTGTTGAAACTAAATCATGTATATCACAAGTATTTGAAGCTATATCATTTGTTTCGCATGGATTCGAAGATTAGCCTTCTACTTCGCATTGATTAGATGCTAAATCATGTGTTTAGCATGGGTTTGAAACTAACTCGTTTGTTTCGCCTGCATTTGAAGCTATATCACTTATATTCACAAGTATGTGAAGCTAAATCATTCGTTTCGCATGGATTTGAAGCTAAGCCATCAACTTCGCGTTGACTTGATACTAAATCATGTGTTTCGCAAGGATTTGAAGCTAACTCGTTTGTTTCGCATGCTGTTGAAGCTAAATCAAGTGTATCACAACTATTTGAAGCCAAACCATTTGCTTCGCATGGATTCGAAGATCAGCCTTCTACTTCGGATTTATTAGATGGTAAATCATGCGTTTCGCATGGATTTGAAGCTAACTCGTTTGTTTCGCATTCTGTTGAAGCTAAATCATGTATATCACAAGTATTTGAAGCTAAACCATTTGCTTCGCGTGGATTCGAAGGTCAGCCTTCTACTTCGCATTGATTAGATGCTAAATCATGTGTTTCGCATGGGTTTGAAGCTAACTCGTTTGTTTCGCCTGCATTTGAAGCCATATCACTTATATTTTCAAGTATGTGAAGCTAAATCATTCGTTTTGCATGGATTTGAAGCTAAGCCATCAAATTCGCGTTGACGTGATGCTAATTCATGTGTTTCGCATGGATTTGAAGCTTTCTCGTTTGTTTAGCATGCAGTTGAAGCTGAATCATGTATATCAAAAGTATTTGAAGCTAAACTATACGTTTCAAATGGATTCGAAGATAAGCCTTCCACTTCGCATTGATTTGAAGCTAAATCATGTGTTGCGCATGGATTTGAATCTAACTCGTTTGTTTCGCATGCTGTTGAAGCTAAATCATGTATATCACAATTATTTGAAGCTAAACCATTTGTATCGCATGGAATCGAAGATAAGCCACCTACTCCGCATAGATTTGAAGCTAAATCATGTGTTTCGCATGGTTTTGAAGCTAACTCGTTTGCTTCGCATGCTGTTGAAGCTAAATCAAGTGTATCACAAATATTTGAAGCTAAACAATTTGCTTCGCATGGATTCGAAGATCAGCCTTCTACTTCGCATTGATTAGATGCTAAATCATGTGTTTCGCATGGGTTTGAAGCTAACTCGTTTGTTTCACCTGCATTTGAAGCTATATCACTTATATTCTCAAGTATGTGAAGCTAAATCATTCGTTTCCCATGTATTTGAAGCTAAGCCGTCAACTTCGCGTTGACTTGATGATAAATCATGTTATTCGCTTGGACTTGAAGCTAGCACGTTTGTTTCGCATGCTGTTGAAGCTAAATCATGTATATCACAAGTATTTGAAGCTAAACCATTTCTTTCGCATGGATAACGATGATAAGCCTCCTACCTCGCATTGATTTGAAGCTGAAGCATGTGTTTAGCATGGATTTGAATCTAACTCGTTTGTTTCGCATGCTGTTGAAACTAAATCATTTATATCACAAGTATTTGAAGCTAAACCATTTGCTTCGCATGGAGTCGAAGATAAGCCTTGCACTTCGCATTGATTTGAAGCTAACTCATGTGTTTCGCATGGATCTGAAGTTAACTCGTTTGTTTCGCATGCAGTTGAAGCTAAATCATGTATATCACAAATATTTGCAGCTAAACCATTTGTTTCGCATGGATTCGAAGATAACCCTTCTACTTCGCATTGATTTGAAGCTAAATCATGTGTTTCGCATGGATTTGAAGCTAACTCGTTTGTTTCGCATGCAGTTGAAGCTGAATCATGAATATCACAAGTATTTGAAGCTAAACTATTCGTTTCGCATGGATTCGAAGCTAAGCCTTCTACTTCGCATTGATTTGAGGCTAAATCATGTGTTTCGCTTGGTTTTGAAGCTAACTCGTTTGTTTCGCATGCTGTTGAAGCTAAATCATGTATATCACAAGTATTTGAAGCTATATCATACGTTTCGCATGGATTCCAAGATAACCCTCCTAATTCGCATAGATTTGAAGATAAATCATGTGTTTCGCTTGGATTTGAATATAACTCATTTGTTTCGCATGTTGTTGAAGCTAAATCATGTATATCACAAGTATTTGAAGCTAAACCATTTGCTTCGCATGGATTCGAAGATCAGCCTTCTACTTCGCATTGATTTGATGCTAAATCATGTGTTTCGCATGGATTTGAAGCTAACTCGTTCGTTTCGCATGCTGTTGAATCTAAATCATGTATATCACAAGTATATGAAGCTATATCATACGTTTCGCATGGATTCCAAGATAACCCTTCTAATTCGCATTGATTTGAATCTAAATCATGTGTTTCGCATGGATTTGAAGCTAACTCGTTTGTTTCGCATGCTGTTGAAGCTAAATCATGTATATCACAAGTATTTGTAGCTATATCATATGTTTCGCATGGATTCGAAGATAACCTTTCTAATTCGCATTGATTTGAAGCTAAATCATGTGTTTCGCATGGATTTGAAGCTAACTCGTTTGTTTCGCATGCAGTTGAAGCTGAATCATGAATATCACAAGTATTTGAAGCTAAACTATTCGTTTCGCATGGATTCGAAGATAACCCTTCTTCTTCGCATTGATTTGAGGCTAAATCATGTGTTTCGCATGGATTTGAATCTAACTCGTTTGTTTAGCATGCTGTTGAAGCTAAATCATGTATATCACAATTATTTGAAGCTAAACCATTTGTATCGCATGGAATCGAAGATAAGCCACCTACTCCGCATAGATTTGAAGCTAAATCATGTGTTTCGCATGGTTTTGAAGCTAACTCGTTTATTTCGCATGCTGTTGAAGCTAAATCAAGTGTATCACAAGTATTTGAAGCTAAACAATTTGCTTCGCATGGATTCGAAGATAAGCCTCCTACTTCGCATTGATTTGAAGCTAAATCATGTGTTTCGCATGGATTTGAAGCTAACTCGTTTGTTTCGCATGCTGTTGAAGCTAAATCATATATATCACAAGAATTTGAAGCTAAACCATTTGTTTCGCATTTATTCGAAGCTAAGCCTTCTACTTCGCATTGATTTGAGGCTAAATCATGTGTTTCGCTTGGTTTTGAAGCTAACTCGTTTGTTTCGCATGCTGTTGAAGCTAAATCATGTATATCACAAGTATTTGAAGCTATATCATACGTTTCGCATGGATTCCAAGATAACCCTCCTAATTCGCATAGATTTGAAGATCAATCATGTGTTTCGCTTGGATTTGAATATAACTCATTTGTTTCGCATGTTGTTGAAGCTAAATCATGTATATCACAAGTATTTGAAGCTAAACCATTTGCTTCGCATGGATTCGAAGATCAGCCTTCTACTTCGCGTTGACTTGATGATAAATCATGTTATTCGCTTGGACTTGAAGCTAGCACGTTTGTTTCGCATGCTGTTGAAGCTAAATCATGTATATCACAAGTATTTGAAGCTAAACCATTTCTTTCGCATGGATAACGAAGATAAGCCTCCTACCTCGCAAGTATTTGAAGCTAAACCATTTGCTTCGCATGGATTCGAAGATCAGCCTTCTACTTCGCATTGATTTGATGCTAAATCATGTGTTTCGCATGGATTTGAAGCTAACTCGTTTGTTTCGCATGCTGTTGAAGCTAAATCATGTATATCACAATTATTTGAAGCTAAACCATTTGTATCGCATGGAATCGAAGATAAGCCACCTACTCCGCATAGATTTGAAGCTAAATCATGTGTTTCGCATGGTTTTGAAGCTAACTCGTTTATTTCGCATGCTGTTGAAGCTAAATCATGTATATCACAAGTATTTGTAGCTATATCATATCTTTCGCATGGATTCGAAGATAACCTTTCTAATTCGCATTGATTTGAAGCTAAATCATGTGTTTCGCATGGATTTGAAGCTAACTCGTTTGTTTCGCATGCAGTTGAAGCTGAATCATGTATATCACAAGTATTTGTAGCTATATCATATGTTTCGCATGGATTCGAAGATAACCTTTCTAATTCGCATTGATTTGAAGCTAAATCATGTGTTTCGCATGGATTTGAAGCTAACTCGTTTGTTTCGCATGCAGTTGAAGCTGAATCATGAATATCACATGTATTTGAAGCTAAACTATTCGTTTCGCATGTATTCGAAGATAACCCTTCTTCTTCGCATTGATTTGAAGCTAAATCATGTGTTTCGCATGGATTTGAATCTAACTCGTTTGTTTCGCATGCTGTTGAAGCTGAATCATGTATATCACAAGTATTTGTAGCTATATCATATGTTTCGCATGGATACGAAGATAACCTTTCTAATTCGCATTGATTTGAAGCTAAATCATGTGTTTCGCATGGATTTGAAGCTAACTCGTTTGTTTCGCATGCAGTTGAAGCTGAATCATGAATATCACAAGTATTTGAAGCTAAACTATTCGTTTCGCATGGATTCGAAGATAACCCTTCTTCTTCGCATTGATTTGAAGCTAAATCATGTGTTTCGCATGGATTTGAATCTAACTCGTTTGTTTCGCATGCTGTTGAAGCTAAATCATGTATATCACAATTATTTGAAGCTAAACCATTTGTATCGCATGGAATCGAAGATAAGCCACCTACTCCGCATAGATTTGAAGCTAAATCATGTGTTTCGCATGGGTTTGAATCTAACTCGTTTATTTCGCATGCTGTTGAAGCTAAATCATGTATATCACAAGTATATGAAGCTAATCCATTTGTTTCGCATGGTTTCGAAGATAAGCCTTCTACTTCGCATTGATTTGAAGATAAATCATGTGTTTCGTATGGATTTGAAGCTAACTCGTTTGTTTTGCATGCAGTTGAAGCTGAATCATGTATATCACAAGTACTTGAAGCTAAACCATTTGATTCGCATTAATTAGAAGCTAAGCCTACTACTTCGCATTGATTTGAGGCTAAATCATGTGTTTCGCATGAATTTGAAGCTAACTCGATTGTTTCGCATGCTGTTGAAGCTGAATCATGTATATCACAAGTATTTATAGCTATATCATATGTTTCGCATGGATTCGAAGATAACCTTTCTAATTCGCATTGATTTGAAGCTAAATCATGTGTTTCGCATGGATTTGAAGCTAACTCGTTTGTTTCGCATGCAGTTGAAGCTGAATCATGAATATCACAAGTATTTGAAGCTAAACTATTCGTTTCGCATGGATTCGAAGATAACCCTTCTTCTTCGCATTGATTTGAAGCTAAATCATGTGTTTCGCATGGATTTGAATCTAACTCGTTTGTTTCGCATGCTGTTGAAGCTAAATCATGTATATCACAATTATTTGAAGCTAAACCATTTGTATCGCATGGAATCGAAGATAAGCCACCTACTCCGCATAGATTTGAAGCTAAATCATGTGTTTCGCATGGTTTTGAAGCTAACTCGTTTATTTCGCATGCTGTTGAAGCTAAATCAAGTGTATCACAAGTATTTGAAGCTAAACAATTTGCTTCGCATGGATTCGAAGATGAGCCTTCTACTTCGCATTGATTAGATGCTAAATCATGTGTTTCGCATGGGTTTGAAGCTAACTCGTTTGTTTCACCTGCATTTGAAGCTATATCACTTATATTCTCAAGTATGTGAAGCTAAATCATTCGTTTCGCATGTATTTGAAGCTAAGCCGTCAACTTCGCGTTGACTTGATGATAAATCATGTTATTCGCTTGGACTTGAAGCTAGCACGTTTGTTTCGCATGCTGTTGAAGCTAAATCATGTATATCACAAGTATTTGAAGCTAAACCATTTCTTTCGCATGGATAACGAAGATAAGCCTCCTACCTCGCATTGATTTGAAGCTGAAGCATGTGTTTAGCATGGATTTGAATCTAACTCGTTTGTTTCGCATGCTGTTGAAACTAAATCATTTATATCACAAGTATTTGAAGCTAAACCATTTGCTTCGCATGGATTCGAAGATAAGCCTTGCACTTCGCATTGATTTGAAGCTAACTCATGTGTTTCGCATGGATTTGAAGTTAACTCGTTTGTTTCGCATGCAGATGAAGATAAATCATGTATATCACAAATATTTGCAGCTAAACCATTTGTTTCGCATGGATTCGAAGATAACCCTTCTACTTCGCATTGATTTGAAGCTAAATCATGTGTTTCGCATGGATTTGAAGCTAACTCGTTTGTTTCGCATGCAGTTGAAGCTGAATCATGAATATCACAAGTATTTGAAGCTAAACTATTCGTTTCGCATGGATTCGAAGATAACCCTTCTTCTTCGCATTGATTTGAAGCTAAATCATGTGTTTCGCATGGATTTGAATCTAACTCGTTTGTTTCGCATGCTGTTGAAGCTAAATCATGTATATCACAATTATTTGAAGCTAAACCATTTGTATCGCATGGAATCGAAGATAAGCCACCTACTCCGCATAGATTTTAAGCTAAATCATGTGTTTCGTATGGTTTTGAATCTAACTCGTTTATTTCGCATGCTGTTGAAGCTAAATCAAGTGTATCACAAGAATTTGAAGCTAAACAATTTGCTTCGCATGGATTCGAAGATAAGCCTCCTACTTCGCATTGATTTGAAGCTAAATCATGTGTTTCGCATGGATTTGAAGCTAACTCGTTTGTTTCGCATGCTGTTGAAGCTAAATCATATATATCACAAGTATTTGAAGCTAAACCATCTGTTTCGCATTTATTCGAAGCTAAGCCTTCTACTTCGCATTGATTTGAGGCTAAATCATGTGTTTCGCTTGGTTTTGAAGCTAACTCGTTTGTTTCGCATGCTGTTGAAGCTAAATCATGTATATCACAAGTATTTGAAGCTATATCATACGTTTCGCATGGATTCAAAGATAACCCTCCTAATTCGCATAGATTTGAAGATAAATCATGTGTTTCGCTTGGATTTGAATATAACTCATTTGTTTCGCATGTTGTTGAAGCTAAATCATGTATATCACAAGTATTTGAAGCTAAACCATTTGCTTCGCTTGGATTCGAAGATCAGCCTTCTACTTCGCATTGATTTGATGCTAAATCATGTGTTTCGCATGGATTTGAAGCTAACTCGTTTGTTTCGCATGCTGTTGAATCTAAATCATGTATATCACAAGTATATGAAGCTATATCATACGTTTCGCATGGATTCCAAGATAACCCTTCTAATTCGCATTGATTTGAATCTAAATCATGTGTTTCGCATGGATTTGAAGCTAACTCGTTTGTTTCGCATGCTGTTGAATCTAAATCATGTATATCACAAGTATATGAAGCTATATCATACGTTTCGCATGGATTCCAAGATAACCCTTCTAATTCGCATTGATTTGAATCTAAATCATGTGTTTCGCTTGGTTTTGAAGCTAACTCGTTTTTTTCGCATGCTGTTGAAGCAAAATCATGTATATCGCAAGTATTTGAAGCTATATCATACGTTTCGCATGGATTCCAAGACAAGCCTTCTAATTCGCATTGATTTGAAGCTAAATCATGTGTTTCGCATGGATTTGAAGCTAACTCGATTGTTTCGCATGGTGTTGAAGCTAAATCATGTATATCACAAGTATTTGAAGCTAAACCATTTGTTACGCATGGATTCGAAGATCAGCCTTCTACTTAGCATTGATTTGATGCTAAATCATGTTTTCGCATGGATTTGAAGCTAACTCGTTTGCTTCGCATGCTGTTGAAGCTAAATCCAGTGTATCACTAGTATTTGAAGCTAAACCATTTGTATCGCGTGGATTCGAAGATCAACCTTCTAATTCGCATTGATTTGGAGCTAAATCATGTGTTTCGCATGGATTTGAAGCTAACTCGTTTGTTTCGCATGCAGTTGAAGCTGAATCATGTATATCACAAGTAATTGAAGCTAAACTATTCGTTTCGCATGGATTCGGAGATAACCCTTCTTCTTCGCATTGATTAGATGCTAAATCCTGTGTTTCGCATGGATTTGAAGCTAACTCGTGTGTTTCGCATGCTGTTGAAGCTAAATCATGTATATCACAAGTATTTGAAGCTATATCATATGTTTCGCATGGATTCGAAGATAACCCTTCTAATTCGCATTGATTTGAAGCTAAATGATGTGTTTCGCATCGATTCGAAGCTAACTCGTTTGTTTCGCATGCTGTTGGAACTAAATCATGTATATCACAAGTATTTGAAGCTATATCACTTGTTTCGCATTTATTCGAAGATAAGCATTCTACTTCGCATTGATTTTAATCTAAATCATGTGTTTCGCATGGATTTGAAGCTAACTCGTTTGTTTCGCATGCTGTTGAAGCTAAATCATGTATATCACAAGTATTTTTAAGCTATATCATATGTTTCGCATGGATTCGAAGATAACCCTTCTAATTCGCATTGATTTGAAGCTAAATCATGTGTTTCGCATGGATTCGAAGCTAACTCGTTTGTTTCGCATGCTGTTGAAACTAAATCATGTATATCACAAGTATTTGATGCTATATCATTTGTTTCGCATGGATTTGAAGATTAGCCTTCTACTTCGCATTGATTAGATGCTAAATCATGTGTTTCGCATGGGTTTGAAGCTAACTCGTTTGTTTCGCATGCATTTGAAGCTATATCATTTATATTCTCATGTATGTGAAGCTAAATCATTCGTTTCGCATGGATTTGAAGCTAAGCCGTCAACTTCGCGTTGACATGATGATAAATCATGTTTTTCGCTTGGACTTGAAGTTAACTCGTTTGTTTCGCATGCTGTTGAAGCTAAATCATGTATATCACAAGTATTTGAAGCTAAACCATTTGTTTCGCATGGATTCCAAGATAACCCTTCTAATTCGCATTGATTTGAAGCTAAATCATGTGTTTCACATGGATTTGATGCTAACTCGTTTGCTTCGCATGCTGTTGAAGCTAAATCATGTATATCACAAGTATTTGAAGTTAAACCATTTATTTCGCATGGATTCGAAGCTATCTCGTTTGTTTCGCATGCTGTTGAAACTAAATCATTTATATCACAAGTATTTGAAGCTAAACCATTTGCATCGCATGGATTCGAAGGTCAGCCTTCTACTTCGCATTGATTTGATGCTAAGTCATTTGTTTCGCATGGATTTGAAGCTAACTCGTTTGTTTCGCATGCAGTTGAAGCTAAATCAAGTGTATCACAAGTATTTGAAGCTAAACCATTTGATTCCCATGGATTTGAAGCTAAGCTTTCTACTTAGCATTGATTTGAAGATAAATCATGTGTTTCGCTTGGATTTGAAGATAACTCGTTTGCTTCGCATGCTGTTGAAGCTACATCATGTATATCACAAGTATTTGAAGTTAAACCATTTGTTTCGCATGGATTCGAAGATAATCCATCTATTTCGCATTGATTTGAAGCTAAATCATGTGTTTTGCATGGATTTGAATCTAACTCGTTTGTTTCGCATGTTGTTGGAACTAAATCATGTATATCACAAGTATTTGAAGCTAAACCATTTGATTCCCATGGATTTGAAGCTAAGCTTTCTACATAGCATTAATTTGAAGATAAATCATGTGTTTCGCGTGGATTCGAAGATCAACCTTCTACTTCGCATTGATTAGATGCTAAATAATGTGTTTCGCTTGGATTTGAAGATAACTCGTTTGTTTCGCATGCTGTTGAAGCTAAATCATGTATATCACAAGTATTTGAAGCTAAACCATTTGCTTCGCATTGATTCGAAGATCAGCCTTCTACTTCGCATTGATTTGAAGCTAAATCATTTGTTTCCTATGGATTTGAATCTAACTCGTTTATTTCGCATGCTGTTGAAGCTAAATCATGTATATCACAAGTATAAGAAGCTAATCCGTTTGTTTCGCATGGATTCGAAGATAAGCCTTCTACTTCGCATTGATTTGAAGCTAAATCATGTGTTTCGCATGGATCTGAATCTAACTCGTTTGTTTCGGATGCTGTTGAAGCTAAATCATGTATATCACAAGTATTTGAAGCTATATCATTTGTTTCGCATGGATTCGAAGATAACCCTTCTAATTCGCATTGATTTGAGGCTAAATCATGAGTTTCGCTTGGATTTGAAGCTAACTCGTTTTTTTCGCTAGTAGTTGAAGCTAAATCATGCATATCACAAGTATTTCAAGCTAAACCATTTGGTTCGCATTTATTCGAAGCTAAGCCTTCTACTTCGCATTGATTTGAGGCTAAATCATGTGTTTCGCTTGGTTTTGAAGCTAACTCGTTTTTTTCGCATGCAGTTGTATCTAAATCATGTATATCACAAGTATTTGAAGCTAAACCATTTGTTTCGCATGGATTCGAAGATAAGCCTTCTACTTCGCATTGATTTTAATCTAAATCATGTGTTTCGCATGGATTTGAAGCTAACTCGTTTGTTTCGCATGCAGTTGAAGCTGAATCATGTATATCACAAGTATTTGAAGCTAAACTATTCGTTTCGCATGGATTCGAAGATAAGCCTTCCACTTCGCATTGATTTGAAGATAAATCATGTGTTTCGCTTGGATTTGAACATAACTCATTTGTTTCGCATGCTGTTGAAGCTAACTCAAGTGTATCAAAAGTATTTGAAGCTAAACCATTTGCTTCGCATGGATTCGAAGATCAGCCATCTACTTCGCATTTATTTGAAGCTAAATCATGTGTTCCGCATGGATTTTAAGCTAACTCGTTTGTTTCGCATGCAGTTGAAGCTAAATCATGTATATCACAAGTATTTGAAGTTAAACCATTTGATTCCCATGGTTTTGAAGCTAAGCTTTCTACTTCGCATTGATTTGAAGCTAAATCATGTGTTTCGCATGGATTTGAAGCTAACTCGATTGTTTCGCATGGTGTTGAAGCTAAATCGTGTATATCACAAGTATTTGAAGCTAAACCATTTGTTACGCATGGATTCGAAGATCAGCCTTCTACTTAGCATTGATTTGAAGCTAAATCATGTGTTTCGCATGGATTTGAAGCTAACTCGTTTGTTTCGCATGCTGTTGAAGCTAAATCATGTATATTACAAGTATTTGTAGCTATATAATACGTTTCGCATGGATTCCAAGATAACCCTTCTAATTCGCATTGATTTGAATCGAAATCATGTGTATCGCATGGATTTGAAGCTAACTCGTTTGTTTCGCAGGCTGTTGAAGCTAAATCATGTAATCACAAGTATTTGCAGCTAAACCATTTGCTTCGCATGGATTCGAAGATCAGCCATCTACTTCGCATTTATTTGAAGCTAAATCATGTGTTCCGCATGGATTTTAAGCTAACTCGTTTGTTTCGCATGCAGTTGAAGCTAAATCATGTATATCACAAGTATTTGAAGTTAAACCATTTGATTCCCATGGTTTTGAAGCTAAGCTTTCTACTTCGCAATGATTTGAAGCTAAATCATGTGTTTCGCATGGATTTGAAGCTAACTCGATTGTTTCGCATGGTGTTGAAGCTAAATCATGTATATCACAAGTATTTGAACCTAAACCATTTGTTACGCATGGATTCGAAGATCAGCCTGCTACTTAGCATTGATTTGAAGATAAATCATGTGTTTCGCATGGATTTGAAGCTAACTCGTTTTTTTCGCATGCAGTTGTAGCTAAATCATGTATATCACAAGTATTTGAAGTTAAACCATTTGTTTCGCATGGATTCGAAGATAAGCCTTCTACTTCGCATTGATTTTAATCTAAATCATGTGTTTTGCATGGATGTAAAGCTAACTCGTTTGTTTCGCATGCAGTTGAAGCCGAATCATGTATATCACAAGTATTTGAAACTAAACTATTCGTTTCGCATGGATTCGAAGATAAGCCTTCCACTTCGCATTGATTTGATGCTAAATCATGTGTTTCGCAAGGATTTGAAGCTAACTCGTTTGTTTCGCATGCTGTTGAAGCTAACTCAAGTGTATCAAAAGTATTTGAAGCTAAACCATTTGCTTCGCATGGATTCGAAGATCAGCCTTCTACTTCGCATTGATTTGAAGCTAAATCATGTGTTCCGAATGGATTTTAAGCTAACTCGTTTGTTTCGCATGCAGTTGAAGCTAAATCATGTATATCACAAGTATTTGAAGCTAAACCATTTGATTCCCATGGTTTTGAAGCTAAGCTTTCTACTTCGCATTGATTTGAAGATAAATCATGTGTTTCGCTTGGATTTGAAGATAACTCATTTGTTTCGCATGCTGTTGAAGCTAAATCATGTATATCACAAGTATTTGAAGGTAAACCATTTGCTTCGTATTGATTCGAAGATCAGCCTTCTACTTAGCATTGATTTGATGCTAAATCATGTGTTTCGCATGGATTTGAAGCTAACTCGTTTGTTTCGCATGCTGTTGAAGCTGAATCATGTATATCACAATTATTTGAAACTAAACTATTCGTTTCGCATGGATTCGAAGATAAGCCTTCCACTTCGCATTGATTTGATGCTAAATCATATGTTTCGCAAGGATTTGAAGCTAACTCGTTTGTTTCGCATGCTGTTGAAGCTAACTCAAGTGTATCAAAAGTATTTGGAAGCTAAACCATTTGCTTCGCATGGATTCGAATATCAGCCTTCTACTTCGCATTGATTTGAAGCTAAATCATGTGTTCCGCATTGATTTTAAGCTAACTCGTTTGTTTCGCATGCAGTTGAAGCTAAATCATGTATATCACAAGTATTTGAAGCTAAACCATTTGATTCCCATGGTTTTGAAGCTAAGCTTTCTACTTCGCATTGATTTGAGGCTAAATCATGTGTTTCGCTCGGTTTTGAAGCTAACTCGTTTGTTTCGCATGCTGTTGAAGCTAAATCATTTATATCACAAGTATTTGAAGCTATATCATACGATTCGCATGGATTCCAAGATAACCCTTCTAATTCGCATTGATTTGAAGCTAAATCATGTGTTTCGCATGGATTTGAAGCTAACTCGTTTGTTTCGAATGCTGTTGAAGCTAAATCATGTATATCACAAGTGTTTGAAGCTAAACCATTTGTTACGCATGGATTCGAAGATCAGCCTTCTACTTCGCATTGATTTGAGGCTAAATCATGTGTTTCGCTCGGTTTTGAAGCTAACTCGTTTGTTTCGCATGCTGTTGAAGCTAAATCATGTATATCACAAGTATTTGAAGCTAAACCATTTGTATCGGATGGGATCGAAGATAAGCCTCCTACTTCGCATTGATTTGAAGCTAAATCATGTGTTTCGCATGGATTTGAAGCTAACTCGTTTGTATCGCATGCTGTTGAAGCTAAATCATGTATATCACAAGTATTTGAAGCTAAACCATTTGTATCGCATGGGATCGAAGATAAGCCTACTACTTCGCATTGATTTGAATCTAAATCATGTGTTTCGCGTGGATTTGAAGCTAACTCGTTTGTTTCGCATGCTGTTGAAGCTAAATCATATATATCACAAGTATTTGAAGCTAAACCATTTGTTACGCATGGATTCGAAGATCAGCCTTCTACTTAGCATTGATTTGAAGCTAAATCATGTGTTTCGCATGGATTTGAAGCTAACTCGTTTGTTTCGCATGCTGTTGAAGCTAAATCATGTATATTACAAGTATTTGTAGCTATATAATACGTTTCGCATGGATTCCAAGATAACCCTTCTAATTCGCATTGATTTGAATCTAAATCATGTGTATCGCATGGATTTGAAGCTAACTCGTTTGTTTCGCAGGCTGTTGAAGCTAAATCATGTAATCACAAGTATTTGCAGCTAAACCATTTGCTTCGCATGGATTCGAAGATCAGCCATCTACTTCGCATTTATTTGAAGCTAAATCATGTGTTCCGCATGGATTTTAAGCTAACTCGTTTGTTTCGCATGCAGTTGAAGCTAAATCATGTATATCACAAGTATTTGAAGTTAAACCATTTGATTCCCATGGTTTTGAAGCTAAGCTTTCTACTTCGCATTGATTTGAAGCTAAATCATGTGTTTCGCATGGATTTGAAGCTAACTCGATTGTTTCGCATGGTGTTGAAGCTAAATCATGTATATCACAAGTATTTGAACCTAAACCATTTGTTACGCATGGATTCGAAGATCAGCCTACTACTTAGCATTGATTTGAAGATAAATCATGTGTTTCGCATGGATTTGAAGCTAACTCGTTTTTTTCGCATGCAGTTGTAGCTAAATCATGTATATCACAAGTATTTGAAGTTAAACCATTTGTTTCGCATAGATTCGAAGATAAGCCTTCTACTTCGCATTGATTTTAATCTAAATCATGTGTTTTGCATGGATGTAAAGCTAACTCGTTTGTTTCGCATGCAGTTGAAGCCGAATCATGTATATCACAAGTATTTGAAACTAAACTATTCGTTTCGCATGGATTCGAAGATAAGCCTTCCACTTCGCATTGATTTGATGCTAAATCATGTGTTTCGCAAGGATTTGAAGCTAACTCGTTTGTTTCGCATGCTGTTGAAGCTAACTCAAGTGTATCAAAAGTATTTGAAGCTAAACCATTTGCTTCGCATGGATTCGAAGATCAGCCTTCTACTTCGCATTGATTTGAAGCTAAATCATGTGTTCCGAATGGATTTTAAGCTAACTCGTTTGTTTCGCATGCAGTTGAAGCTAAATCATGTATATCACAAGTATTTGAAGCTAAACCATTTGATTCCCATGGTTTTGAAGCTAAGCTTTCTACTTCGCATTGATTTGAAGATAAATCATGTGTTTCGCTTGGATTTGAAGATAACTCATTTGTTTCGCATGCTGTTGAAGCTAAATCATGTATATCACAAGTATTTGAAGGTAAACCATTTGCTTCGTATTGATTCGAAGATCAGCCTTCTACTTAGCATTGATTTGATGCTAAATCATGTGTTTCGCATGGATTTGAAGCTAACTCGTTTGTTTCGCATGCTGTTGAAGCTGAATCATGTATATCACAATTATTTGAAACTAAACTATTCGTTTCGCATGGATTCGAAGATAAGCCTTCCACTTCGCATTGATTTGATGCTAAATCATATGTTTCGCAAGGATTTGAAGCTAACTCGTTTGTTTCGCATGCTGTTGAAGCTAACTCAAGTGTATCAAAAGTATTTGGAAGCTAAACCATTTGCTTCGCATGGATTCGAATATCAGCCTTCTACTTCGCATTGATTTGAAGCTAAATCATGTGTTCCGCATTGATTTTAAGCTAACTCGTTTGTTTCGCATGCAGTTGAAGCTAAATCATGTATATCACAAGTATTTGAAGCTAAACCATTTGATTCCCATGGTTTTGAAGCTAAGCTTTCTACTTCGCATTGATTTGAGGCTAAATCATGTGTTTCGCTCGGTTTTGAAGCTAACTCGTTTGTTTCGCATGCTGTTGAAGCTAAATCATTTATATCACAAGTATTTGAAGCTATATCATACGATTCGCATGGATTCCAAGATAACCCTTCTAATTCGCATTGATTTGAAGCTAAATCATGTGTTTCGCATGGATTTGAAGCTAACTCGTTTGTTTCGAATGCTGTTGAAGCTAAATCATGTATATCACAAGTGTTTGAAGCTAAACCATTTGTTACGCATGGATTCGAAGATCAGCCTTCTACTTCGCATTGATTTGAGGCTAAATCATGTGTTTCGCTCGGTTTTGAAGCTAACTCGTTTGTTTCGCATGCTGTTGAAGCTAAATCATGTATATCACAAGTATTTGAAGCTAAACCATTTGTATCGGATGGGATCGAAGATAAGCCTCCTACTTCGCATTGATTTGAAGCTAAATCATGTGTTTCGCATGGATTTGAAGCTAACTCGTTTGTATCGCATGCTGTTGAAGCTAAATCATGTATATCACAAGTATTTGAAGCTAAACCATTTGTATCGCATGGGATCGAAGATAAGCCTACTACTTCGCATTGATTTGAATCTAAATCATGTGTTTCGCGTGGATTTGAAGCTAACTCGTTTGTTTCGCATGCTGTTGAAGCTAAATCATATATATCACAAGTATTTGAAGCTAAACCATTTGTTTCGCATTTATTCGAAGCTAAGCCTTCTACTTCGCATTGATTTGAGGCTAAATCATGTGTTTCGCTCGGTTTTGAAGCTAACTCGTTTGTTTCGCATGCTGTTGAAGCTAAATCATGTATATCACAAGTATTTGAAGCTATATCATACGTTTCGCATGGATTCCAAGATAACCCTTCTAACTCGCATTGATTTGAAGCTAAATCATGTGTTTCGCATGGATTTGAAGCTAACTCGTTTATTTCGCATGCTGTTGAAGCTAAATCATGTATATCACAAGTATAAGAAGCTAATCCATTTGTTTTGCATGGATTCGAAGATATGCCTACTTCTTCGCATTGATTTGATGCTAAATCTTGTGTTTCGCATGGATTTGAATCTAACTCGTTTGTTTCGGATGCTGTTGAAGTTAAATCATGTATATCACAAGTATTTGAAGCTATATCATTTGTTTCGCATGGATTCGAAGATAACCCTTCTAATTCGCATTGATTTGAACCTAACTCATGTGTTTCGCTTGGATTTGAAGCTAACTCGTTTTTTTCGCTAGTAGTTGCAGCTAAATCATGCATATCACAAGTATTTGAAGCTAAACCATTTGATTCCCATGGTTTTGAAGCCAAGCTTTCTACATCGCATTGACTTGAAGATAAATCATGTGTTTCGCTTGGATTTGAAGATAACTCATTTGTTTCGCATGCTGTTGAAGCTAAATCATGTATATCACAAGTATTTGAAGCTAAACCACTTGCTTCGCATGGATTCGATGATCAGCCTTCTACTTCGCATTGATTTGATGCTAAATCATGTGTTTCGCTCGGTTTTGAAGCTAACTCGTTTGTTTCGCATGCTGTTGAAGCTAAATCATGTATATCACAAGTATTTGAAGCTAAACCATTTGCTTCGCACGGATTCGAAATCAGCCTTCTACTTCGCATTGATTTGATGCTAAATCATGTGTTTCGCATGGATTTGAAGCTAACTCGTTTGTTTCGCATGCTGTTGAAGCTAAATCATGTATACCACAAGTATTTGAAGCTATATCATACGTTTCGCATGGATTCCAAGATAACCCTTCTAATTCGCATTGATTTGAAGCTAAATCATGTGTTTCGCATGGATTTGAAGCTAACTCGTTTATTTCGCATGCTGTTGAAGCTAAATCATGTATATCACAAGTATAAGAAGCTAATCCATTTGTTTCGCATGGATTCGAAGATATGCCTACTTCTTCGCATTGTTTTGAAGCTAAATCATGTGTTTCGCATGGATTTGAATCTAACTCGTTTGTTTCGGATGCTGTTGAAGTTAAATCATGTATATCACAAGTATTTGAAGCTATATCATTTGTTTCGCATGGATACGAAGATAACCCTTCTAATTCGCATTGATTTGAAGCTAAATCATGTGTTTCGCTTGGATTTGAAGCTAACTCGTTTTTTTCGCTAGTAGTTGAAGCTAAATCATGCATATCACAAGTATTTGAAGCTAAACCATTTGTTTCGCATTTATTCGAAGCTAAGCATTCTACTTCGCATTGATTTGAGGTTAAATCATGTGTTTCGCTTGGTTTTGAAGCTAACTCGTTTTTTTCGCATGCAGTTGTAGCTAAATCATGTATATCACAAGTATTTGAAGCTAAACCATTTGTTTCGCATGGATTCCAAGTTAAGCCTTCTACCTCGTATTGATTTTAATCTAAATCATGTCTTTCGCATGGATTTGAATCTAACTCGTTAGTTTCGGATGCTGTTGAAGCTAAATCATGTATATCACAAGTATTTGAAGCTATATCATTTGTTTCGCATGGATTCGAAGATAACCCTTCTAATTCGCATTGATTTGAGGCTAAATCATGTGTTTCGCTTGGTTTTGAAGCTAATTCGTTTTTTTCGCATGCTGTTGTATCTAAATCATGTATATCACAAGTATTTGAAGCTATATCATACGTTTCGCATGGATTCGAAGATAACCCTTCTAATTCGCATTGATTTGAGGCTAAATCATGTGTTTCGCTTGGATTTGAAGACTAACTCGTTTTTTCGCTAGTAGTTGAAGCTAAATCATGCATATCACAAGTATTTGAAGCTAAACCATTTGGTTCGCATTTATTCGAAGCTAAGCCTTCTACTTCGCATTGATTTGAGGTTAAATCATGTGTTTCGCTTGGTTTTGAAGCTAACTCGTTTTTCTCGCATGCAGTTGTAGCTAAATCATGTATATCACAAGTATTTGAAGCTATATCATACGTTTCGCATGGATTCCAAGATAACCCTTCTAATTCGCATTGAATTGAAGCTAAAACATGTGTTTCGCATGGATTTGAAGCTAACTCGTTTGTTTCGCATCCTGTTGAAGCTAAATCATGTATATCACAAGTATTTGAAGCTAAACCATTTGTTACGCATGGATTCGAAGATCAGCCTTCTACTTCGCATTGATTTGATGCTAAATCATGTGTGTCGCATGGATTTGAAGCTAACTCGTTTGTTTCGCATGCTGTTGAAGCTAAATCATGTATATCACAAGTTTTTGAAGCTAAACCATTTGCTTCGCATGGATTCGAAGATCAGCCTTCTACTTCGCATTGATTTGATGCTAAATCATGTGTTTCGCATGGATTTGAAGCTAACTCGTTTCTTTCGCATGCTGTTGAAGCTAAATCATGTATACCACAAGTATTTGAAGCTATATCATATGTTTCGCATGGATTCCAAGATAACCCTTCT
This sequence comes from Megalopta genalis, assembly GCF_051020955.1. NCBI lineage: Eukaryota > Metazoa > Arthropoda > Insecta > Hymenoptera > Halictidae > Megalopta > Megalopta genalis. Next base: position 137,452 of record NW_027476756.1, read on the forward strand.
AATTCGCATTGATTTGAAGCTAAATCATGTGTTTCGCATGGATTTGAAGCTAACTCGTTTATTTCGCATGCTGTTGAAGCTAAATCATGTATATCACAAGTATAAGAAGCTAATCCATTTGTTTTGCATGGATTCAAAGATATGCCTACTTCTTCGCATTGATTTGATGCTAAATCTTGTGTTTCGCATGGATTTGAATCTAACTCGTTTGTTTCGGATGCTGTTGAAGTTAAATCATGTATATCACAAGTATTTGAAGCTATATCATTTGTTTCGCATGGATTCGAAGATAACCCTTCTAATTCGCATTGATTTGAACCTAACTCATGTGTTTCGCTTGGATTTGAAGCTAACTCGTTTTTTTCGCTAGTAGTTGAAGCTAAATCATGCATATCACAAGTATTTGAAGCTAAACCATTTGATTCCCATGGTTTTGAAGCCAAGCTTTCTACATCGCATTGACTTGAAGATAAATCATGTGTTTCGCTTGGATTTGAAGATAACTCATTTGTTTCGCATGCTGTTGAAGCTAAATCATGTATATCACAAGTATTTGAAGCTAAACCACTTGCTTCGCATGGATTCGATGATCAGCCTCCTACTTCGCATTCATTTGATGCTAAATCATGTGTTTCGCATGGATTTGAAGCTAACTCGTTTGTTTCGCATGCTGTTGAAGCTAAATCATGTATATCACAAGTATTTGAAGCTATATCATACGTTTCGCATGGATTCCAAGATAACCCTTCTAATTCGCATTGATTTGAAGCTAAATCATGTGTTTCGCATGGATTTGAAGCTAACTCGTTTGTGTCGCATGCTGTTGAAGCTAAATCATATATATCACAAGTATTTGAAGCTACATCATACGTTTCGCATGGATTCCAAGATAACCCTTCTAATTCGCATTGATTTGAAGCTAAATCATGTGTTTCGCATGGATTTGAAGCTAACTCGTTTGTTTCGCATGCTGTTGAAGCTAAATCATGTATATCACAAGTATTTGAAGCTAAACCATTTGTTACGCATGGATTCGAAGATCAGCCTTCTACTTCGCATTGATTTGATGCTAAATCATGTGTTTCGCATGGATTTGAAGCTAACTCGTTTGTTTCGCATGCTGTTGAAGCTAAATCATGTATACCACAAGTATTTGAAGCTATATCATACGTTTCGCATGGATTCCAAGATAACCCTCCTACTTCGCATTGATTTGAAGCTAAATCATGTGTTTCGCATGGATTTGAAGCTAACTCGCTTGTTTCGCATGCTGTAGAAGCTAAATCATATATATCACAAGTATTTGAAGCTAAACCATTTGTTTCGCATTTATTCGAAGCTAAGCCTTCTACTTCGCATTGATTTGAGGCTAAATCATGTGTTTCGCTTGGTTTTGAAGCTAACTCGTTTTTTTCGCATGCAGTTGTAGCTAAATCATGTATATCACAAGTATTTGAAGCAAAACCATTTGGTTCGCATGGATTCGAAGATAAGCCTTCTACTTCGCATTGATTTTAATCTAAATCATGTGTTTCCCATGGATTTAAAGCTAACTCGTTTGTTTCGCATGCAGTTGAAGCTGAATCATGTATATCACAAGTATTTGAAGCTAAACTATTCGTTTCGCATGGATTCGAAGATAAGTCTTCCACTTCGCATTGATTTGATGCAAAATCATGTGTTTCGCAAGGATTTGAAGCTAACTCGTTTGTTTCGCATGCTGTTGAAGCTAACTCAAGTGTATCAAAAGTATTTGAAGCTAAACCATTTGCTTCGCATGGATTCGAAGATCAGCCTTCTACTTCGCATTGATTTGAAGCTAAATCATGTGTTCCGCATGGATTTTAAGCTAACTCGTTTGTTTCGCATGCAGTTGAAGCTAAATCATGTATATCACAAGTATTTGAAGCTAAACCATTTGTATCGCATTGATTTGAAGCTAAATCATGTGTTTCGCATGGATTTGAAGCTAACTCGTTTGTTTCGCATGCTGTTGAAGCTAAATCATATATATCAAAAGTATTTGAAGCTAAACTATTTGTTTCGCATTTATTCGAAGCTAAGCCTTCTACTTCGCATTGATTTGAGGCTAAATCATGTGTTTCGCTTGGTTTTGAAGCAAACTCGTTTGTTTCGCATGCTGTTGAAGCTAAATCATGTATATCACAAGTATTTGAAGCTATATCATACGTTTCGCATGGATTCCAAGATAACCCTTCTAATTCGCATAGATTTGAAGATAAATCATGTGTTTCGCATGGATTTGAATATAACTCATTTGTTTCGCATGCTGTTGAAGCTAAATCATGTATATCACAAGTATTTGCAGCTAAACCATTTGTTACGCATGGATTCGAAGATCAGCCTTCTACTTCGCATTGATTTGATGCTAAATCATGTGTTTCGCATGGATTTGAAGCTAACTCGTTTGTTTCGCATGCTGTTGAAGCTAAATCATGTATATCACAAGTATTTGAAGCTAAACCATTTGTATCGCATTGATTTGAAGCTAAATCATGTGTTTCGCATGGATTTGAAGCTAACTCGTTTGTTTCGCATGCTGTTGAAGCTAAATCATATATATCAAAAGTATTTGAAGCTAAACTATTTGTTTCGCATTTATTCGAAGCTAAGCCTTCTACTTCGCATTGATTTGAGGCTAAATCATGTGTTTCGCTTGGTTTTGAAGCAAACTCGTTTGTTTCGCATGCTGTTGAAGCTAAATCATGTATATCACAAGTATTTGAAGCTATATCATAAGTTTCGCATGGATTCCAAGATAACCCTTCTAATTCGCATAGATTTGAAGATAAATCATGTGTTTCGCATGGATTTGAATATAACTCATTTGTTTCGCATGCTGTTGAAGCTAAATCATGTATATCACAAGTATTTGAAGCTAAACCATTTGTATCGCATGGGATCGAAGATAAGCCTCCTACTTCGCATTGATTTGAAGCCAAATCGTGTGTTTCGCATGGATTTGAAGCTAACTCGTTTGTTTCGCATGCTGTTGAAGCTAAATCATATATATCACAAGTATTTGAAGCTAAACCATTTGTTTCGCATTTATTCGAAGCTAAGCCTTCTACTTCGCATTGATTTGAGGCTAAATCATGTGTTTCGCTCGGTTTTGAAGCTAACTCGTTTGTTTCGCATGCTGTTGAAGCTAAATCATGTATATCACAAGTATTTGTAGCTATATCATACGTTTCGCATGGATTCCAAGATAACCCTTCTAATTCGCATTGATTTGAAGCTAAATCATGTGTTTCGCATGGATTTGAAGCTAACGCGTTTGTTTCGCATGCTGTTGAAGCTAAATCATGTATATCACAAGTATTTGAAGCTATATCATAAGTTTCGCATGGATTCCAAGATAACCCTTCTAATTCGCATAGATTTGAAGATAAATCATGTGTTTCGCATGGATTTGAATATAACTCATTTGTTTCGCATGCTGTTGAAGCTAAATCATGTATATCACAAGTATTTGAAGCTAAACCATTTGTATCGCATGGGATCGAAGATAAGCCTCCTACTTCGCATTGATTTGAAGCCAAATCGTGTGTTTCGCATGGATTTGAAGCTAACTCGTTTGTTTCGCATGCTGTTGAAGCTAAATCATATATATCACAAGTATTTGAAGCTAAACCATTTGTTTCGCATTTATTCGAAGCTAAGCCTTCTACTTCGCATTGATTTGAGGCTAAATCATGTGTTTCGCTCGGTTTTGAAGCTAACTCGTTTGTTTCGCATGCTGTTGAAGCTAAATCATGTATATCACAAGTATTTGTAGCTATATCATACGTTTCGCATGGATTCCAAGATAACCCTTCTAATTCGCATTGATTTGAAGCTAAATCATGTGTTTCGCATGGATTTGAAGCTAACGCGTTTGTTTCGCATGCTGTTGAAGCTAAATCATGTATATCACAAGTATTTGAAGCTAAACCATTTGCTTCGCATGGATTCGAAGATCAGCCTTCTACTTCGCATTGATTTAATGCTAAATCATGTGTGTCGCGTGGATTTGAAGCTAACTCGTTTGTTTCGCATGCTGTTGAAGCTAAATCATGTATATCACAAGTATTTGAAGCTAAACCATTTGCTTCGCATGGATTCGAAGATCAGCCTTCTACTTCGCATTGATTTGATGCTAAATCATGTGTTTCGCTTGGATTTGAAGCTAACTCGTTTTTTTCGCTAGTAGTTGCAGCTAAATCATGCATATCACAAGTATTTGAAGCTAAACCATTTGATTCCCATGGTTTTGAAACCAAGCTTTCTACATCGCATTGACTTGAAGATAAATCATGTGTTTCGCTTGGATTTGAAGATAACTCATTTGTTTCGCATGCTGTTGAAGCTAAATCATGTATATCACAAGTATTTGAAGCTAAAACCACTTGCTTCGCATGGATTCGATGATCAGCCTTCTACTTCGCATTGATTTGAGGCTAAATCATGTGTTTCGCTCGGTTTTGAAGCTAACTCGTTTGTTTCGCATGCTGTTGAAGCTAAATCATGTATATCACAAGTATTTGAAGCTAAACATTTGCTTCGCACGGATTCGAAGATCAGCCTTCTACTTCGCATTGATTTTATGCTAAATCATGTGTTTCGCATGGATTTGAAGCTAACTCGTTTGTTTCGCATGCTGTTGAAGCTAAATCATGTATACCACAAGTATTTGAAGCTATATCATACGTTTCGCATGGATTCCAAGATAACCCTTCTAATTCGCATTGATTTGAAGCTAAATCATGTGTTTCGCTTGGATTTGAAGCTAACTCGTTTTTTTCGCTAGTAGTTGAAGCTAAATCATGCATATCACAAGTATTTGAAGCTAAACCATTTGATTCCCATGGTTTTGAAGCCAAGCTTTCTACATCGCATTGACTTGAAGATAAATCATGTGTTTCGCTTGGATTTGAAGATAACTCATTTGTTTCGCATGCTGTTGAAGCTAAATCATGTATATCACAAGTATTTGAAGCTAAACCACTTGCTTCGCATGGATTCGATGATCAGCCTCCTACTTCGCATTGGTTTGATGCTAAATCATGTGTTTCGCAAGGACTTGAAGCTAACTCGTTTTTTTCGCTAGTAGTTGAAGCTAAATCATGCATATCACAAGTATTTGAAGCAAAACCATTTGATTCCCATGGTTTTGAGGCTAACCTTTCTACTTCGCATTGATTTGAAGATAAATCATGTGTTTCGCTTGCATTTGAATATAACACATTTGTTTCGCATGCTGTTGAAGCTAAATCATGTATATCACAAGTATTTGAAGCTAAACCATTTGTTTCGAATGGATTCGAAGATAACCCTTCTAATTCGCATTGATTTGAGGCTAAATCATGTGTTTCGCTTGGATTTGAAGCTAACTCGTTTTTTTCGATAGTAGTTGAAGCTAAATCATGCATATCACAAGTATTTGAAGCTAAACCATTTGATTCCCATGGTTTTGAAGCTAAGCTTTCTACTTCGCATTGATTTGAAGATAAATCATGTGTTTCGCTTGGATTTGAATATAACTCATTTGTTTCGCATGCTGTTGGAGCTAAATCATGTATATCACAAGTATTTGAAGCTAAACCATTTGCTTCGCATGGATTCGAAGATCAGCCTTCTACTTCGCATTGATTTGATGCTAAATCATGTGTTTCGCATGGATTTGAAGCTAGCTCCTTTCTTTCGCATGCTGTTGAAGCTAAATCATGTATATCACAAGTATTTGAAGCTAAACCATTTGTATCGCATGGGATCGAAGATAAGCCTCCTACTTCGTATTGATTTGAAGCTAAATCATGTGTTTCGCATGGATTTGAAGCTAACTCGTTTGTTTCACATGCTGTTGAATCTAAATCATATATATCACAAGTATTTGAAGCTAAACCATTTGTTTCGCATTTATTCGAAGCTAAGCCATCTACTTCGCATTGATTTGAGGCTAAATCATGTGTTTCGCTTGGTTTTGAAGCTAACTCGTTTGTTTCGCATGCTGTTGAAGCTAAATCATGTATATCACAAGTATTTGAAGCTATATCATACGTTTCGCATGGATTCCAAGATAACCATCCTACTTCGCATTGATTTGAAGCTAAATCATGTGTTTCGCATGGATTTGAAGCTAACTCGTTTGTTTCGCATGCTGTAGAAGCTAAATCATATATATCACAAGTATTTGAAGCTAAACCATTTGTTTCGCATTTATTCGAAGCTAAGCCTTCTACTTCGCATTGATTTGAGGCTAAATCATGTGTTTCGCTTGGTTTTGAAGCTAACTCGTTTTTTTCGCATGCAGTTGTAGCTAAATCATGTATATCACAAGTATTTGAAGCAAAACCATTTGGTTCGCATGGATTCGAAGATAAGCCTTCTACTTCGCATTGATTTTAATCTAAATCATGTGTTTCGCATGGATTTAAAGCTAACTCGTTTGTTTCGCATGCAGTTGAAGCTGAATCATGTATATCACAAGTATTTGAAGCTAAACTATTCGTTTCGCATGGATTCGAAGATAAGTCTTCCACTTCGCATTGATTTGATGCAAAATCATGTGTTTCGCAAGGATTTGAAGCTAACTCGTTTGTTTCGCATGCTGTTGAAGCTAACTCAAGTGTATCAAAAGTATTTGAAGCTAAACCATTTGCTTCGCATGGATTCGAAGATCAGCCTTCTACTTCGCATTGATTTGAAGCTAAATCATGTGTTCCGCATGGATTTTAAGCTAACTCGTTTGTTTCGCATGCAGTTGAAGCTAAATCATGTATATCACAAGTATTTGAAGCTAAACCATTTGATTCCATGGTTTTGAAGCTAAGCTTTCTACTTCGCATAGATTTCAAGATAAATCATGTGTTTCGCTTGGATTTGAATATAACTCATTTGTTTCGCATGCTGTTGAAGCTAAATCATGTATATCACAAGTATTTGAAGCTAAACCATTTGCTTCGCATGGATTCGAAGATAAGCCTTCTACTTCGCATTGATTTTAATCTAAATCATGTGTTTCGCATGGATTTGAAGCTAACTCGTTTGTTTCGCATGCAGTTGAAGCTAAATCATGTATATCACAAGTATTTGCAGCTAAACCATTTGTTACGCATGGATTCGAAGATCAGCCTTCTACTTCGCATTGATTTGATGCTAAATCATGTGTTTCGCATGGATTTGAAGCTAACTCGTTTGTTTCGCATGCTGTTGAAGCTAAATCATGTATATCACAAGTATTTGAAGCTAAACCATTTGTATCGCATTGATTTGAAGCTAAATCATGTGTTTCGCATGGATTTGAAGCTAACTCGTTTGTTTCGCATGCTGTTGAAGCTAAATCATATATATCAAAAGTATTTGAAGCTAAACTATTTGTTTCGCATTTATTCGAAGCTAAGCCTTCTACTTCGCATTGATTTGAGGCTAAATCATGTGTTTCGCTTGGTTTTGAAGCAAACTCGTTTGTTT